>NC_141017.1:41179854-41413510 GCF_052327205.1 Somniosus microcephalus | reverse complement strand
AGAAGAGAGAGGGATTGGGATAGGAGAGGGGATCGGAGAGGGGATTGGGATAGGAGAGGGGATTGGGATAGGAGAGGGGATTGGGATAGGAGAGGGGATTGGGATAGGAGTGGGGATTGGATGATAGGAAGGAGGGGATTGGGATAGGAGAGGGGATTGGGATAGGAGAGGGGATTGGGATAGGAGAGGGGAGGGGATGCGTTTTGGAGCGGGGATTGGGTTAGGAGCGGGGATTGGTGTTAGGAGCGGGGGATTGGGTTAGGAGCGGGGATTGGGTTAGGAGCGGGGATTGGGTTAGGAGCGGGGATTGGGTAGGAGCGGGGGAGGGGATGGTTTTGGAGTGGGAGGGGATGGAGTGGGGAGTGGGATGGTGTGGGAGTGGGGAGGGGATGGTTTTGGAGCGGAAGTGGGGAGGGGATGGTTTTGGAGTGGGAGGGGATGGAGTGGGGAGTGGGATGGTGTGGGAGTGGGGAGGGGATGGTGTGGGAGTGGGGAGGGGATGGTGTGGGACGTGGGGAGTGGGATGGTGTGGGAGTGGGGAGGGGATGGTGTGGGAGTGGGGAGGGGATGGTGTGGGAGTGGGGAGTGGGATGGTTTTGGAGCGAAGTGGGGAGGGGATGGTTTCTGGAGCGGAAGTGGGAGGGGATGGTGTGGGAGTGGGGCGGGGGAGGGGCATGGTTTTGGAGCGGAAGTGGGGAGGGGATGGTTTTGGAGCGGAAGTGGGGAGGGGATGGTTTTGGAGCGGGAAGTGGGGAGGGGATGGTGTGGGAGTGGGGAGGGGATGGTTTTGGAGCGGAAGTGGGGAGGGGATGGTTTTGGAGCGGAAGTGGGGAGGGGATGGTTTTGGAGCGGAAGTGGGGAGGGGATGGTTTTGGTGTGGGAGTGGGAGCGGGATGGGATAGGAGCCGGCCAAGTGCAGGATCGAGGCTTAAGTTGCTTTGCTGCTGATGGAAATTTATTGGAATGTTTAATAATTAATTGATAATTAATAACGAATATTTTCACATTGAGACAAAGAAGCACAGGGAGAGAAAGTGATTTCTGTTGTAACAGACCTTTGGTTCCAGTTTAGATTTAGAAATGTTTAGACAGCCTGCTGAAAACGTTGGTGATATGGAGGGTTTTGTTCTCAATGTTTCGAGTATATATAGAAGAGCATTCAACATTGAACTGTCTGTAAAGCCACTCTTCCTGTTGCTGACCTTGATTAAAGCCGTGTCGTTGCATCCTGATGTTGCCAAACATTCGGCCATCCTGGGGGCAAATTCACCGATGGATCTCCCAGCAGAGAGCTATGCTGAAATGGAGCACAGGCTGGACAATCAGCAGCACCAAGTTGTACCCATGTCTCCAATCCACACACCCGACCAGTGCTGCAAAAAGTCCAACACCCTCACCAGGGAGCGATATGGCCATCCAGTTTTATGGCATTGCCTACTCCCCAAGGCCCAGGGCGCAATAGCTGGCCACCCACGTTGCTTTGCGAGCTCCCACTGTCAACTTCCTTCAGTAGGACATTTTTTTTCTCCATTTGTGACGTGCCTTGGGATATTTTCTATGTTAAATGCACTAGGTTGTTGTCACGTCAGAAATAATTATTTTCATCAGTTCACTCTTCTCATTTCCTTACAAGCTGTGCAACATTTATACATTTTAGAACAAGTTTTAGGAGGAAAACAATGTTGTAATTGCACTGAAATAAATCTCCCTTCGAGGCTTCAATGTTAGTGAGATGCTTACAGATGTGTGTGCAACGATGCAGATTAGATGGCGGATGCGTGAGCTGCTTTCGGAGTCCAAACCATCAATTGGGGGAGAGGCAAAGTCCAGGTGGAGTGAAGTCAGTAGATTTTTTTGAAGTGCTGTTAGCAACCCTCTTACTTCCTGTCAGGCTCCTGTCAAACAGACGGGGAGGAGACCGAGTTCGCTCCGTGCCATTCTCAGGGGATTCTTCTATCCCTCCATAATATTTTTCCCTCTGCAGTTGCTATGGTTACATTACTTGAGGCAGTGTAAAAATTGTCCTGTTGTTTGTTTCTTCTCTTGAATCAATGAAAGTCTCTGCCACGGTGTACGATCCCTCGTAGAGAGCCAAGATTAGACATCAACAATTCATCTTTCTCTGCCAGTCATGGTTCTGAATGTTAACTAGAGATCTGTTTACTGGTGGCCATTCTGAATGAATGCATTCTCCCTTTACACCCCACCCCTGCACAGAATAGTTGCATTGACTGTAATATTTATAACAAACAAAATATAATACATTCAAATAATGATTCACCAATTTGTGTTACAGTCACCTGCTCTTGACCTGATCAGTCCTCTCAAAGTGCCATTGGGCTGTGTGAATCCTGTTCAAAATCTAACACAAGCCCAAATGTGATTCTGTTGTTTACTTTCTTGCCAGGCAGTAGAAGTGTTTATTGGCTGGAATTGTAATCTGAACCGATTGGGGTTTGTTCAGAATGACGTGGACATGTTAGAGAATCTGAGGGAAGCAGGTGCAGGCCAACCACGGAGGATATCTACAGACGGTGGGGGGGAGGTGAGGAAAACATTTCAAATGGTTGAAAATGTTAAAATCAGTAACATGCTGTAGTGCTCACCATTCTGCCAGCTTGTTTAAGTTACATTTTCCAAACTCTTTGGTGGCTCAGTAGGTTAATTTTAAATGTACTGAGCACACAGGGCGAGCAAGTCCCAGGTTGAATCCCTGGTCTGTGTCGAGTTAATTCACCTCAGCCAGTAGATGGTCGCAGAGCCAAAGTTGGGCTCAATGCCTCTGGGCTAGGGAGGAGGAAAAATCACCCAGGGCTACTCCTAATCACTGTCCCAAGTGCGTACATGTGGACATTGGATGGGGAGGGTCGGGGTTGGACTGTTGTGCACCCCCCCCACCATGTTAGAATAGTCAACCTACATTCGCTTGGGCGAAGTATCAGAGAGCGTCTGTGGAACTGTAACTCAGCTTCTTTTCACCATTGCCAACTGTCTCCTTAAACCCTCTCCTGTGCCCCTTCCACCCTCAGCTCCAATAAAAAGTGCAGGAATCTCAAGGACTTCTGTGTCACTGAGATTGAGACCATTCGTTCAACTGTCGTTGCTGCTTCCCTCTTTCTGCATGCCTACCAATCCAAATCTCCCCCCAGGTGTCTCCCTGCCTTAGATCTGAACTTGCATCTCTCTCTAGTTTCTTTCCCATCTCCCCTTATGCCCTATCCGAGCTCATCTTGTCCATGACACTCACCTCTTGCTTCCTTGACCCTATTCCCACTAAACTGCTGACCATCTAACTTCCTTCCTTGCCCCCATACTAGCTGACATTGTAAATAGTTTCCTCTGCTCAGGTACTGTCCCCCTCCCTTTCAAAACCACACCGTCATCACCCCCTCAAACCCCCCCGCCCCTCCCCCCTGTGTTGTTGCAAACTACCGCCCCATCTCCAACCTCCCTTTCCTGTCCAAAGTCTTTGAACGTGTTGTTGCTTCCCAAATCTATGTCCATCTTTCCCGCAACACCATGTTTGAAACTCTCTAAAAAGATTTCTGCCCCTACCACATCAGCAAACAGCCCTAATCAAAGTCACAATTTACATCTTCTGTGGCCGTGGTGCATTATTCCTCCTCGTCCTCCTTGACCTTTCTGCAAGCACATCATCCTTCTCCACCGCCTCTACTTCATTGTTTATCGCAGTGGAATGACCCTGGCTTGGTTCCACTCCTACCTATCTAACTAGCCAGAGCCCTCTCCTGCAATGGCTTCCCTTCCCCCCCCCCCACACACACCATTGCCTCTGGAGTGCCCCAAGGGTCTATCCTTTGCACCCTCCTTTCCTCATGTAAGTGCTACACCTCGGTGACATCATCCACAGGCATGGGGTCAGCTTCTACATGTACACTGACCACATGCAGCTCTACCTCTCCACAACTTCTCTTGACCTCTCCACTGCCTCTGTGTTGTTTGACTGCTTGTCCAACATTTAGTCCCGGATGAGCCACAGTTACATCCAGTTAAACATTAGGAAGACTGAAGCCGTCGTCTTTGGCTCCCACCAAAACTCTGTACCCTTGCCTCTGAATCCATCCTCCTCCCCGGCCACTGTCTCAGGCTGAACCAGACTGTTTGCAACCTCAGCATTGTATTCGATCCTGAGCTGAACCCCCGACCCCATACCCTCCCCATCACGGCCGTTTGCTTCCGTCACCTGCCTCTGACTGTATCTCAGCCCATCTACAGCTGAATCCCTCATCCATGTCTTTGTCTCCTCAATATTCGACAACTTCAACTGCTCACTTGGCCATCCTCTGCAGACTTCAGCTCATCCAAAACCCTGTTGCCCGTATCATATCCCACACCAAGTCCCAAACACCCATCCTTGCTGACCTACATTGGCTCCTAATATCTCATCCTCATATGTAAGTCCTCCATGACCTCGGCCCTCCCTATCTCTCTAACGTTCTATATCCCCTCACAACACTACGTTCCATTGACTCTGGCCTTTTATGAATCTCCCCTTCATCCCACCATTGGTGGATAGGCCTTCAACTTCCTAGGCCGCACGCTGTGGAATTCCCTCCCTCAATCTTTCCACCTCTCTCCTCCTTTAAGACCCTCGTGGAAAACCCACCTCTTGGAGCCCTGAAATATCATGTTTGGATTGCTGCCAATTTCTTTCTGATTATGCCTCTGTGAAGCGTCATGTGACCGGTTTTATACATTAGGGGGTAAATTTTCCCGAACCTGTCGGGAAGAAGGCGGGACTTCCCCTTTTGGGTTTTTGACCCGCCTACTTCGACGTCCGGCCAATCCGCGCGATTTTCCCTTGATTGACCTTGTTGAGCCCGCCCAGCGGGCTCAGCAGGCCAATTAAGGGCCACCCGGCAACAGGTGACGTCACAGACTGAAATTTCATCTGTCAAGAGTTCTTGACAGATGAAATATCAGCGTTTGACAGCTGTCTGAAGCTGTGAAACACTGACAGTCTGAGATCTACCATGAGTCATTCTGCACAGACTCAGAACTCTTACCGGCACTCAAAGCTGAAGGCTGTCACTTTTGACAGATCGCAGCCGTTCAGCTTTCAGTTCCGGCTGAGTGATGGGCTCCCGACGGCTACAGGAAGAAAGGCTGTGAAGGTAAGTACAGGTAAGTAAAAGTTCTTTACACACTTTAGACACACCAAACACACTTACCTTTACACTCATGCACCCACCACTCACCTGAGCGCCAACATTGCGACCCCTCCAACTCCTTCAACCCGACGGCCCGCCTGCTCTAACCTGGCGTGGTTTGGAGCCGTCGGGAAACCCACACAAAACTCCTCAAAATAGGGATTAGGCTAAAAACTGCCTGTTAACTACCTGTGAACAGGCAGTTAATTGGCACTAATCCCTTCCCGCCTGGTTTCGGCGGGTCCCAGTGCGGGGCGGGTACCCGCCGCCCCTGAAACTTACGTAGGGCGGGGTTTTGGGCGGGATGGTGTTGAGACCCCCAAATTCGGGATTTCCGCCCCCCCCCCCCCCCCACACGCCTGAAACCCCGCCTGACGGCTCCACGAAAATCTAGCCCTAGGTGTCTATAATTTCAAGGTCTGGTTGATGTTGTAAAATGTGGGCATGGAAAGGTTTATGGGCTGAGCATCTCCATCTGGTTAAGCTGCAGAAAGGTAGATGGCACACCGAGGGAGTGGGGGGCAAAGATACACAAGTAAAGTATTTGTTATTAAGTTGTCATTGCGCAATTTCACTCCCTTGGTGAAAAGTTCCGTGCAAAAATAAAAACAGAATTTGCTGTAAATATACAGCAGATCAATCAGTATCTTGGAGAGAAAAGATTAACGTTTGGTTAATTCTAGTGAAGGCTTTCATGTGACACCTTAACCCATCCTTTCTGGTACAGATTCTGAAGACCTGCTGTGTATTTCCAGTATTTCCTGTTTTTTTTTAATTCCAGATTTCCAGCCTTTATATCTTTTTCTTTTTATCTATGCTTCTTCAGTGAAAACTGTTTTGTTGCTGTGTGGACTTTTGAAGGAGTTGAAATTAATGGAAGGTGGAGGTTGGCAAGGAGGGCAATGAAAAAACCGAGTGTAGAGATAATGAATGTGTGGATAAAGGTTTGTGCAGTAGTGGGGGTAGGGTGGGTGAAGTGAGCAGTATTGCGAAGGTACAGATAAGAGCTGTTAGTAGTGGATAGGATGTCTGAATTGGAGCACAGTTGTGGGGCGAGCAGGATGTTGAAGTTCTGAACAGCCAGTGAGAGGGTTATAGTCGATAGCAATGATGCAGAGTTTTTAACAAGGGTGAAAAATGATGATTTTGGTCTTCCTGATGTTCAATTGTAGGAATTACCTCACACACTTACCTCTGCACACATGCACCCATCACTCACCTGCACAACGGACATCTCGACCCCTTCAGACCGACCAACTTGGCATGGTTCGGAGCCGTTGGGAAGCCCACATTTCAGGGCTAAAAATAGGGATGGTTATATAATCAAAGGAATTTGTGGGTGTCACCAGTGCACATGTGGAAGCTGACCCCATATCTATAGACAGAATCTTACCACGCAGAGGAGGCCATTTGGCCCAGTTCTTTGAAAGAGCTGTCCATTTTAGTCCCACAACCCTGAAAATGAGTCCTCTTCAAGTACATGTCCAATTGACTTTTGAAAGTTCCTATGGAATCGGCTTCCACCACCCTTTCAGGTAGTGCGTTCCAGATCTTAACAACCCTGTGTGTGAAAAAAATTGTCCTCATTTCCCCTGAAGCCCCTCATCCCTGGTATCCTGGTAAACCTCCTCTGCCCCCGCTTCAAGGCCTTAACATCCTTCCTAAAGTGTGGTGCCCAGAATTGTACACAATATGATGTCACTGAGGGGCAGCATGTATAGGGGGCCAAGGATGGACCTTGGGAGACTCTGGAGGTGACCATGACAAGGAGCTGGAAGAGAAGCTGAAAGGGTGCTAGCTGTGTTGGAACTGACAGGAAAGGAACCACACAAGGGCAGTACTACCGAGGTGAACTACAGAAGAGATGCAGTAGAGGAGAATGGTGTGATTCACCATGTCAGATGCTGCAGAGAGGTCATGAAGGGATAAAGCACCATGGTTAGAGTCTCAGAGGACATCATTGGTGACCTTAACCAGTGCTGTCTCGATGCTGTACACAGGAAATAAACCAGACTAAGGAGATTCGAATAGAGAGTGGTGAGAGAGAAAACATTTTGTTGGAAGGTGATGGCATGTTCAAAGATCTTGGATTGGGTGGTAGATGGAAGGGATGGACGCACAATCGTAAAACCATATGTAAAGATCAGTACCATTACACAGCATATAGCTCGCAGAGGAACTCTCCTTCGGACACAGGGACCCTGTAAAAGATGTGATTTCTCATCAGTTTTATTCATACCCAGTTGCACGCGCACAACAGTAATGCTTTCCTTTGTTTTTATTTTCAGGAGGCGAGCAGAAACTGCAAACATTTCCTACCTGGTGCCGACAATTTGACAAGAATTGGCTGAAGTTGAAATTGGGGTGCAGCAGCCCCGGTACTTGCAGGGCACGAGGCAACGGGACCTTCATGTAGCTGAGACCAGGACTGGCGAGTCCCGCAGCAGTGACCAGCACACCCGAGTGGCTGAGTTTTAGACACAGTAACCACCCTTCTCCCTGTCACTGGACTGGGCCAGGCTCTCTCAAACAATGAAAAAAAGTAGCAGTGTCCTGGCTGTGAATGCAGAAGATGTAAGTACGACAAGTGCTGAAGAATGAATTGTATTCCAGCAAAGAGATTGTATTCTGTACCCCGCTGTGCTCTCACACTAAATATTTGAATATTTAAATACTGATTTTTTTCACACAAATACCCCCCCCACCCCCCCGGGCTCCCCATAAATCGGGGGAATGACATCTCTGGGCTCCCTCTCACTGGGGGCGACAGCTCTCTGGTACACCTCACTGGGGGGGTGGGGGTGGGGGGCGACAGCTCTCTGGTACACCTCACTGGGGGGGGTGGGGGGGGCGACAGCTCTCTGGTACACCTCACTGGGGGGTGCGGGGGTGCGACAGCTCTCTGGTACACCTCACTGGGGGGTTGGGGGGGGCGACAGCTCTCTGGTACACCACACTGGGGGGGTGGGGGGTGCGACAGCTCTCTGGTACACCTCACTGGGGGGGTGGGGGGTGCGACAGCTCTCTGGTACACCTCACTGGGGGGGTGGGGGGGGCGACAGCTCTCTGGTACACCTCACTGGGGGGGTGGGGGGCCGACAGCTCTCTGGTACACCTCACTGGGGGGGGTGGGGGGGGCGACAGCTCTCTGGTACACCTCACTGGGGGGTGCGGGGGGTGCGACAGCTCTCTGGTACATCTCACTGGGGGGTTGGGGGGGGGCGACAGCTCTCTGGTACACCACACTGGGGGGGTGGGGGGTGCGACAGCTCTCTGGTACACCTCACTGGGGGGGTGGGGGGTGCGACAGCTCTCTGGTACACCTCACTGGGGGGGTGGGGGGGGGGCGACAGCTCTCTGGTACACCTCACTGGGGGGGTGGGGGGGGGCGACAGCTCTCTGGTACACCTCACTGGGGTGGGGGGGCGACAGCTCTCTGGTACACCTCACTGGGGGGGGTGGGGGGGGCGACAGCTCTCTGGTACACCTCACTGGGGGGGTGGGGGGGGCGACAGCTCTCTGGTACACCACACTGGGGGGGTGGGGGGTGCGACAGCTCTCTGGTACACCTCACTGGGGGGGTGGGGGGGGCGACAGCTCTCTGGTACACCTCACTGGGGGGGGGTGGGGGGGGCGACAGCTCTCTGGTACACCTCACTGTGGGGGTGGGGGGGGTGCGACAGCTCTCTGGTACACCTCACTGTGGGGGTGGGGGGGGGTGCGACAGCTCTCTGGTACACCTCACTGGGGGGGGTGGGGGGGCGACAGCTCTCTGATACACCTCACTGGGGGGGTGGGGGGGGCGACAGCTCTCTGATACACCTCACTGGGGGGGTGGGGGGGGTGACAGCTCTCTGGTACACCTCACTGGGGGGGTGGGGGGGGTGGCGACAGCTCTCTGGTACACCTCACTGGGGGGGGGGGGGTGGGGGGCGACAGCTCTCTGATACACCTCACTGGGGGGGTGGGGGGGGGCGACAGCTCTCTGGTACACCTCACTGGGGGGGGGGGGTGGGGGGCGACAGCTCTCTGGTACACCTCACTGGGGGCGTGGGGGGGGGCGACAGCTCTCTGATACACCTCACTGGGGGGGTGGGGGGGGCGACAGCTCTCTGGTACACCTCACTGGGGGGGTGGGGGGTGCGACAGCTCTCGGGTACACCTCACTGGGGGCGGGGGGGTGGCGACAGCTCTCTGGTACACCTCACTGGGGGGGGTGGGGGGTGCGACAGCTCTCTGATACACCTCACTGGGGGGGTGGGGGGTGCGACAGCTCTCTGATACACCTCACTGGGGGGGTGGGGGGTGCGACAGCTCTCTGATACACCTCACTGGGGGGGTGGGGGGGGGGGGCGACAGCTCTCTGATACACCTCACTGGGGGGGTGGGGGGTGCGACAGCTCTCTGGTACACCTCACTGGGGGGGTGGGGGGGGGCGAAAGCTCTCTGGTACACCTCACTGGGGGGTGGGGGGGGGCGACAGCTCTCTGGTACACCTCACTGGGGGGGTGGGGGGGTGCGACAGCTCTCTGGTACACCTCACTGGGGGGGTGGGGGGGGCGAAAGCTCTCTGGTACACCTCACTGGGGGGGTGGGGGGCCGACAGCTCTCTGGTACACCTCACTGGGGGGTGGGGGGGGGCGACAGCTCTCTGATACACCTCACTGGGGGGGTGGGGGGTGCGACAGCTCTCTGGTACACCTCACTGGGGTGGGGTGGGGGGGGGGGGACAGCTCTCTGGTACACCTCACTGGGGTGGGGTGGGGGGGGGGGGACAGCTCTCTGGTACACCTCACTGGGGTGGGGTGGGGGGGGGGGACAGCTCTCTGGTACACCTCACTGGGGTGGGGTGGGGGGGGTGCGACAGCTCTCTGGTACACCTCACTGGGGGGGTGGGGGGGCGACAGCTCTCTGATACACCTCACTGGGGGGGTGGGGGGTGCGACAGCTCTCTGGTACACCTCACTGGGGGGGTGGGGGGTGCGACAGCTCTCTGGTACACCTCACTGGGGGGGGTGGGGGGTGCGACAGCTCTCTGGTACACCTCACTGGGGGGGTGGGGGGTGCGACAGCTCTCTGGTACACCTCACTGGGGGGGTGGGGGGGGGGCGACAGCTCTCTGGTACACCTCACTGGGGGGTGGGGGGGGCGACAGCTCTCTGATACACCACACTGGGGGGGTGGTGGCGGGCGACAGCTCTCTGGTACACCTCACTGGGGGGGTGGGGGGGGCGACAGCTCTCTGGTACACCTCACTGGGGGGGTGGTGGGGGGCGACAGCTCTCTGGTACACCTCACTGGGGGGGTGGGGGGTCGACAGCTCTCTGGTACACCTCACTGGGGTGGGGTGGTGGGGGGCGACAGCTCTCTGGTACACCTCACTGGGGGGGTGGGGGGGTGGCGACAGCTCTCTGGTACACCTCACTGGGGGGGTGGGGGGGGGGCGACAGCTCTCTGATACACCTCACTGGGGGGGTGGGGGGTCGACAGCTCTCTGGTACACCTCACTGGGGGGGTGGGGGGGGGCGACAGCTCTCTGGTACACCTCATGAGTGGGGTGGGGGGGGCGACAGCTCTCTGGTACACCTCACTGGGGGGGTGGGGGGGGCGACAGCTCTCTGATACACCTCACTGGGGGGGTGGGGGGGGCGACAGCTCTCTGATACACCTCACTGGGGGGGTGGGGGGGGCGACAGCTCTCTGGTACACCTCACTGGGGGGGTGGGGGGTGCGACAGCTCTCTGGTACACCTCACTGGGGGGGTGGGGGGGGCGACAGCTCTCTGGTACACCTCACTGGGGGGTGGGGGGGGGGGCGACAGCTCTCTGGTACACCTCACTGGGGGGTGGGGGGGGCGACAGCTCTCTGGTACACCTCACTGGGGGGGTGGGGGGGGCGACAGCTCTCTGGTACACCTCACTGGGGGGGTGGGGGGTGCGACAGCTCTGGTACACCTCACTGGGGGGGTGGGGGGGGGGCGACAGCTCTCTGGTACACCTCACTGGGGGGGTGGGGGGGGCGACAGCTCTCTGGTACACCTCACTGGGGGGGTGGGGGGTGCGACAGCTCTCTGATACACCTCACTGGGGTGGGGTGGGGGGAGGGGGGACAGCTCTCTGGTACACCTCACTGGGGGGTGGGGGGAGGGGGGACAGCTCTCTGGTACACCTCACTGGGGGGGTGGGGGACAGCTCTCTGGTACACCTCACTGGGGGGTGGGGGGAGGGGGGACAGCTCTCTGGTACACCTCACTGGGGGGTGGGGGGAGGGGGGACAGCTCTCTGGTACACCTCACTGGGGGGTGCGGGGGGGGGGGACAGCTCTCTGGTACACCTCACTGGGGGGTGCGGGGGGGGGGGGACAGCTCTCTGGTACACCTCACTGGGGTGGGGTGGGGGAGGGGGGACAGCTCTCTGGTACACCTCACTGGGGTGGGGGGAGGGGGGACAGCTCTCTGGTACACCTCACTGGGGGGGGGGACAGCTCTCTGGTACACCTCACTGGGGTGGGGTGGGGGGAGGGGGGACAGCTCTCTGGTACACCTCACTGGGGTGGGGTGGGGGGAGGGGGGACAGCTCTCTGGTACACCTCACTGGGGGGTGCGGGGGGGGGCGACAGCTCTCTGGTACACCTCACTGGGGTGGGGTGGCGGGAGGGGGGACAGCTCTCTGGTACACCTCACTGGGGTGGGGTGGGGGGGTGGGGACAGCTCTCTGGTACACCTCACTGGGGGGTGCGGGGGGGGGCGACAGCTCTCTGGTACACCTCACTGGGGTGGGGTGGGGGGAGGGGGGACAGCTCTCTGGTACACCTCACTGGGGTGGGGTGGGGGGAGGGGGGACAGCTCTCTGGTACACCTCACTGGGGTGGGGTGGGGGGAGGGGGGACAGCTCTCTGGTACACCTCACTGGGGGGAGGGGGGACAGCTCTCTGGTACACCTCACTGGGGGGTGCGGGGGGGGGCGACAGCTCTCTGGTACACCTCACTGGGGTGGGGTGGGGGGAGGGGGGACAGCTCTCTGGTACACCACCCAAATGGCAGTTCATAACGTGTGAGCTGAAACAATGCGTGTCAACAGGCTATTTGATCCTGAAAGGCATCGCAGCCAAGTCTGGTCCTGTCCTCATCAGAAGTCCACACGCACATTTCAGAATCAGTAACAGGAATTAGACTGATTGTTCCCCTCCCTGACCCAGAGACATTGAGGCCAAATGCAGGGTTGCTGCTACTGTGCTGACTGTTCGACCTTCACCTGAGCTTTAAGCCCCACATTCTATCAGTTACTAAGACCCAGCCTCTTCCTCAGCTTCTCTGCTGATGAAATGCTCGTACATGCCTTTATTCACGTACGTATCCAATTCACGTACGAACCAGGGTCAAGCAAGGCTGTGTCATCGCACCAACGCTCTTCTCGTTCTTCCTTGCTGCAATGCTCCATCTCACCCTCAGTAAGCTCCCCGCTGGAGTGGAGCTAATTTACAGAACAAACGGGAAACTGTTCAACCTCCGTCGCCTCCAGTCCGGATCCAAGGTCGTCCCGTCCTCTGTCATCGAATTACAGTCTGCAGACGACGCTTGCGCCTGCACTCACTCGGAGGTCGAACTCCAAACCATCGTCAACACCTTTACCGAAGCGTACGAGAGCATGGACCTTACACTAAACATCCGTAAGACAAAGGTCCTCTACCAACCTGCCCCCGCCACACAGTACTGCTCCCTTATTATCAAAATCCACGACAAGGCCTTGGACAACGTGGACCACTTTCCATACCTTGGGAGCCTACTGTCAACAAGGGCAGATGTCGACGACAAAGTCCAACACCGCCTTCAGTGTGCCAGTGCAGCCTTTGGTCGCTTGAGCAAGAGAGTGTTTGAAGACCAGGACCTCCAACCCGGCACTAAGCTCATGGTCTACAGAGCAGTAGCGATACACGCCCTGCTGTATGTCTCAGAGACATGGACCATGTACAGCAGGTACCTCAAAGCACTGGAGAGGTACCACCAACGCTGCCTTCGCAAGATCCTGCAAATCCATTGGCAAGATAGGCGCACCAACGCCAGTGTTCTCACTCAGGCCAACATCCCCAGCATCGAAGCTTTGACCACGCTTGATCAGCTCCGATGGACGGGTCACATTGTCCGCATGCCCGATACGAGACTCCCGAAACAAGCGCTCTACTCGGAGCTCCGGCACGGCAAGAGAGCCCCAGGTGGGCAGAGGAAACGCTTCAAGGACACCCTCAAAGCCTCCTTGAAAAAGTGTAACATCCCCACTGACACCTGGGAATCCCTGGCCCAAGACCGCACAAAGTGGAGGAGAAACATCCGGGAAGGCGCCGAACACCTCGAGTCTCTTCGCCGGGAGCAAGCGGAAGCCAAGCGCAGGCAGCGCAAGGAGTGCACGTCAACCCAAGCACCCCACCCACCCGCGCCTTCAACCACCGTCTGCCCCACCTGTGACAGAGACTGTAGGTCCCGCATTGGACTCATCAGTCACCTGAGAACTCATTTTTTATGTGGAAGCAAGTCATCCTCGGTTCCGAGGGACTGCCTAAGAAGAAGAGAAGACAACAGAAAACGCTGGAAAAACTCAGCAGGCCAGGGAACATCTGTAGAGAGAGAAACAGAGTTAACGTTTCAGGTCGAAACCCTTCTTCAGAACTTGACCTGAAACGTTAACTCTGTTTCTCTCTCCACGGATGTTGCCTGGCCTGCTGAGTTTTTCCAGCATTTTCTGTTGTTATTTTGGATTTCCAGCATCCGCAGTATTTTGCTGTCGCATCGAAGAAGAGAAGACATGACTTTAACAACTCCAAACTCGACTCAGCTAACACTCTCCTTGCTGACCTCTCCGCTTCCACGCTACGCAAACTCCACAATTTGCTGCGAGTACCCTATCCTGTGCCAAGTCCCACTTGCCCATCACTTCTGTCCACACTGACCTACCCTGACTTATGGTCAGAACCGTTCTTCTCCTCTCTAAAGCCCGCCTTGGTCTTGCTCGACTCTATCTCTCCAGCTCTATGCCCCCTCTCCCCCACCCCGAACACTACATTCCTCAGATTCTCTCCTCCTGTGCCTCCCTTCATTCCTTTGCCCTGCCATTAGTGGCAGAGCTTTTGGCCACTTTGATATATTGCTCTTTTAAACTCCCCCAAACCTCACTGCCTCTCTTTTAAATTCTCATCTCTTTGTCCAAGCTTTTGGTCACAGGTCCTAATCTCTCTGTTACCCGCTCGACATCCGATGTCCTTGTCCTTATTGGTGAAGATCCTTGGGCTGTTTCTTATGTTAAATGTAGCATCTAAATGTAAATAGTTCATGAGGCAGCACTGTAAGTTGTGTCGAAATACTGTAAATAAATTCTGCATCAGGCCATGAATGCTGAAAACTGCAGGGCGAGGACACCCTCTGGTGAAGGGAAAGCTGAACTGCAGTGACTGCGCTCCTGAGGTCTGATACCAAAAAGAAAACTGGATCATTCATCTAAATTTAGAATAAATTAAAAAAAAATTTTGATTGAAACTAAGTTTGAGAAACGAGCAAATCTCAGCTGTGAATGTCAGTAATGTACATGGATTCTGCATCAATGGAAACCCCATTTGGTTTGTTTATTCTGTCTCTGTAAAGGATGCGTCTGCTGTCAGATACTGGTTTCTGCGCCTGACATTACAAGTACTCCTGCAGTTTCCCTCTCTTAATTGTATTAGCAATTCTGGTTTGCCCTTTGAAAGGGGGATGCAGTGTTTCTGATCCTCATTGACAGTGTGTGGCTTTATTCTGTATCAAACTCAGTGCACCTAGAATCTAGCTTTATACACTGCACACAATGGCAGAAAAAACACACACACACAGCACTGTAGAGCCTGGGGACCACCACACAATGTCAAAGGTGCAGGCACCTGTTCATAATCTCATTTAAAACAAGTGTTTGGAGTTTACTGAAGGAAGCCCAGGCCCTTTACATTGCTCGTCTCACCTTTGTGTCAGCTGTGGCTCAGTGGGTGGCACACTCGCCTTCTGCGTTAGAAGGTTGTGGGTTCAAATCCCACTCCAGGGACTTGAGCACAAAAATCTAGGTGGACACTCCAGTGCAGTGCTGAGGGCGTGTTGCATTGTTGGAGGTGCTGTCTTTCGGATGAGACGTTAAACCTCTCTCAGTGGATGTAAAAGAACCCATGGCACTATTTTGAAGAAGAGCAGCGGAGTCCTGGACAATATTTATCCCTCAATCAACATAACAAAAACATTATCTGGTCATTATCGCATTGCTGTTTGTGTGCAAATTGGCTGCTGCGTTTCCTACATTACAACAGTGACTACAATCCAAAAATACTTCATTGGCTGTGAAGCGCTTTGAGATGTCCAGTGGTTGTGAAAGGCGCTATATAAATGCAAGTCTTTCTTTCTTTTTCTTTCTTTCTCTCTTTCTCTCCTTTCTTTCTTTCTCTCCTTTCTTTCTTTCTCTCCTTTTCTCTCTCTCTCAGAGTGTGGTGAATCTTGGACTTCTCTACCCCAGAGGGCTGTGGAGGCTCAGTCGTTGAGTATATTCAGGACAGAGATCGATAGATTTTTGAATATTAAGGGAATCAAGGGATATGGGGATAGTGCAGGAAAGTGGAGTTGATGTAGAAGTTCAGCCATGATCTTATCGAATGGCGGAGCAGGCTCGAGGGGCCAAATGGCCGACTCCTGCTCCTATTTCTTATGTTCTTATGCCTGCACAGGCAAATAGGCTGCTGACACTCGCTCTCTAGGTTCAAACATGAAGAATGGTCACTTTGGAAAATTGGAAAATGAGAAGCTGAGATCGAAATCTGTATCTTGGAAGAATTGTTTCTGCTTTCCTGTGATAAGGCTTCATAATCACAACACCTATTCCTTAAAAACTGAGAATTGCAGACATTTACAAGCATAATAGTTTTATTTCTTTTAAGAGCAGAAGCAATCAGTGAAGGAATTGTTTAAGTACAGTGCCCAACATCCACGGCCTTCCTTTTTGTGCCTCTGAGCATGAATGCATCTTTTTGCTGTTAGTAAATGGTTGTGTATTTGAAAAGGACAAAATGAAATATGATGGTTGGCTACATTTCAGTTTGCTGCAGCAATGTAATTAAGCATCTGGATAAGAATCAGGGCAGCCTCTGATTCATTCATCATCTCGGCGACGCATTATTTCTGACTTCTGCTTACTTTATTAAATTGTTTAAAACGTGAACTTGATTTTGCTGGCACTGCTGTTTTTCTGCAAGGTGCTGGCTCCCATTGCCTGTGCTGATTCATTTTGTGCTTACACTAGCATTGAAGGGAGAGCTTGTCTTATTTGGTAGCACTCGTGCCTCTGACTCAGATGGCTGGGGGTTCAAGCACCACTCCAGGACTTGAGCACATAATCTAAGCTGACATTTCAGTGCACTACTGAGGATTGTTGGAAGTACTGTCTTTCAGAAGATCCCATGGCCCCTTTTCAAAGTAGAGTAGGAGTTCTTTCAGTGTTGCAGCCAATTTCTATCCCTCAGTCTACATCGTCAAAACAGATTGGCTGGTCATTCATCTCATTGCTGTTCGTGGAACCTGGAAGTTTAGTCGACTTGATGCTAAACCTGTCCAATCAATGCAGAGCCGCAATGAATGAAGACAATAGGAGTTCTTTTTATTATTCATTCTCGGGCTGTGGTTGTCATTGGCAATGCCAACATTTATTGCCCATCACTAGTTGTCCTGACAACTGAGTGGCTTGCTAGGCCACTTCAGAGGGCAGGTAAAAGTCAACCACATTGGTGTGGGACTGGAGCCACATATGGGCCAGACTGGGTAAGGACGGCCGGTTTCCTTCCCTAGAGGACATTAGTGAACCAGTTGGGTTTTTAATCCGACAGCTTCGTGGTTACTTTAACTGATACCAGTAACAGCGTTTTTAAAAAACTGACTTCAAATTCTCACACTGCCATGGTGGGATTTGAACTCTCGTTCTCTGGATTATTAGTCCAGGCTTCTGGATTACTGAATGTTGAACTATGTAGCCAAACCTATAGAATACAAGTCCAAGGAAGTTGTGATCAAAGTGTATGGCTCTCTGGTCAGACTGCACCTTGAATATTGCGTCCAGTTGTGAGACACAAGGGAGACATTCAAGCACTGGAGATGGTGCAGGAAGAGGCAAGGGCTGAGCTCTAGTGAGAGTCGGAGTCATGGGGATAGACTGGACAAACTTCGGCTTTCCAGCTTGGATAAGAGCTATCTGAGATGTGATCCGATAGAAATTTACCAAAGTATGGAAAAGGTCAATGGATATAAATTGAAATGTGAGAGTGGGACAAGGGGCCACAGGTTCAAACTAGTAAAAAGCAAATTTCGGACTAATATCAGAAAATATTTCTTCACACAAAGAGTGATCAACACATGGAATGGGCTTCCAAATGGAGTGGTGCAACCAAAAACTCTGAAATCATTTAAGAAACAATAAGATGCTGCAGTGGTGGGGGTTGTGTGGTGGCCTTCTGGATGGAGGAATTAAGATCGATAATTATCTCCCGATCTTGTACTCTTGTGACTTCAATCTCTGTCTCAATTTCTCTTGCCCCCTCTTCTCCAACTTCTCTACCTGCCTGTCTGCAATCAATCTCATCCTGCACATGACCTCTCCCATCTATACCCGTGGCCAAGCTCTTCACCATGCCATCATGTGAGCCCTTGCCAACTCCAAGGCTAATCTTGTTTCCTCACATCTCCCTGCCCACTCCTCACAGATATACTCTCTCACTCCCGTCTCCCTCTCTTTTGGCCCGCCACAACACCGCTGACACTGTCAGATTGCTCAACAGCTCCCATAGCCCTACTATTGATGCCCTCGTCCCCACCAAGTTTCTCACAGTCTCCCCAGTACAGTTTCCACCCTCAAGTCTGAGGGCCACACACTGGAGAGCACCTGGCACCTCACTGTCTACCATCATATCTACCGTGATGATCTAAAGCAATGCTGCACCACCCACCCGCAGTGCCTAAAAATTAAATGCTTACTGTCAGATTGTCCTTTGCAAAGCGCCTTGGGATGTTTTCCATATTGAAGTTGCTATATAAATGCAAGTTTCTCTCTTTCGGCTGCTGGCACAGTGCCAAGTCTCTGGACCAAACCACTCAGTGCTACTTATCAAGAGTCTGCTGGGTTCTTTCCTGGTGGGATTATAATTCTACAGATATTCAGTGCAAATATTGTTTAGCTCAGATTGCCTTAGTTGCACTGAGGGAAATTGAAAAGTATGCTGTGACTTTGTTAGGCAGCATGAGTATTGCACTGTGATACTGTAGCTTTTAAACCCAGGTATTATTGTTGCTGGTATTAACAAATGAACATGTAATGCATTTTGTGACATTTCTCTGTCTGCAATTTTAGTGTAGGCTTTATTTTAAACAGGTCAATGTCTTCACTAAAATCGGTGGGGAATGTCATACAGAAAAGTTAAGCATTCAACTTTATTCTTTTATTAGTAATAAAGGTTCTGCTAGCTCACTGATTGTGGAACTGTGCTGGCACCGACATTAATTCGGAGGTGTATTGGGGGGTGGTCCAATATTGCGTGGGAAACTCAGAAGTAAGTTCACCGTGTCTGTCAGTGGCATTTTGACGCAGCCAGCTCATTGTCATTTTACTTCCGGGTTTGGCGTGGATTACGCGGCAGCGGGAGTGATGAGGACCCACGTGACGTGATCTCAACTCCAGTATTTAAAGGGCCAATCCAAAGATGGAATTTGGAGATGTTGGAGTTGGAAACAAGAGAAGACAAGGTGTGATGAAGCATTCTGGATGCTCAAAGGCTGCGCCTTGCTTCAATGATGCCTCGCTTGATGTACTGGGGGCTGTGAGGAGCTGGAGAGAGATACTCTTCCGCACCAATGGGAGGAAGAAACCTGCTGCTGCCACAAAGAAGGCGTGGCTGGAGGTGGCCCAGGAGGTCTGCAACAGGATCATTGTGCGGCGCCCCTGGATTCAGTGCAGGAAGTGCTTTAATGATCTAACCAAGTCAGGAAAGGTGAGTACAGTTACACATCCACCTACCACTTCCACTTCTCACCCATTGCCCCCACACCCCCTGCCCCCAGTCAATACCCAGTATTTGCAGGACTACTTTCTGTCAGTAGCATTGGGGGCAGGAAGAGTGACCGTTGCAGGTGGTCCTGACTCTGGACAACTGATGCAACCTAAGTGAACCTTGGGCATCCTTGGCATCCCAGGCAGCAATGTGAGCAACTGATGCTTCATTGCCCCCATCACCTTCCTCCTCCTCATCTTCCTCTTCCTCCTCCTCCTCCTCGGAATCATCTGCAGACAATGTGCATTCTGCGCCTTGATCGCCCTGCAGGGCAATGCTGAGCAATGTGCAGAGCAGAGCACAGCACAACCATTCTGCGCCTTGATCGCCCTGCAGGGCAATGCTGAGCAATGTGCAGAGCAGAGCACAGCACAACCATTCTGCGTCTTGATCGCCCTGCAGGTCAATGCTGAGCAATGTGCAGAGCAGAGCACAGCACAACCATTCTGCGTCTTGATCGCCCTGCAGGGCAATGCTGAGCAATGTGCAGAGCAGAGCACAGCACAACCATTCTGCGTCTTGATCGCCCTGCAGGGCAATGCTGAGCAATGTGCAGAGCAGAGCACAACACAACCATTCTGCGTCTTGATCGCCCTGCAGGGCAATGCTGAGCAATGTGCAGAGCAGAGCACAGCACAACCATTCTGCGTCTTGATCGCCCTGCAGGGCAATGCTGAGCAATGTGCAGAGCAGAGCACAGCACAACCATTCTGCGCCTTGATCGCCCTGCAGGTCAATGCTGAGCAATGTGCAGAGCAGAGCACAGCACAACCATTCTGCGTCTTGATCGCCCTGCAGGTCAATGCTGAGCAATGTGCAGAGCAGAGCACAGCACAACCATTCTGCGTCTTGATCGCCCTGCAGGTCAATGCTGAGCAATGTGCAGAGCAGAGCACAGCACAACCACTCTGCGCCTTGATCGCCCTGCAGGTCAATGCTGAGCAATGTGCAGAGCAGAGCACAGCACAACCATTCTGGAGACCCTGGCTGGTGCGTACTGAAGAGCACCTTCAGATCTATCTGGGCACCTGAAGCACATCTTCAGCATGCCAGTCACATGTTCGATCACACATCTGGTGGTCATATGGCATTCATTGTAACGCTGTTGGGCTTCATTGGTCGAGTTTCTGACGGGTGTCATCAGCCAAGTTTGGAGTGGGTATCCCCTGTCTCCCAGCAGCCACCCCTCAAGTCCAAAAGTGTCGGAGTTTGGACTGCCACAGGACATGTCAAGGAAACTCAGCCTCTGCCTGTATAGCCTATGTCGCGAGTAGTGCCTCCTGCGAGCTGCAGTTCCCCGGGAATCTTGCACATATCTGCAGAAATATCTTTTTGTAGTTGCACACCAGTGGCACTGACGTAAGAAAACTACGAGGCACTTGGTCTGAGTATTAAACAAGGCTTTAATCAACTGTTTTTCAACATGGAGATCTAGTTGTGTCCTTCACTAGTTCCTGTTAAAGAATGTCCTGAGCAAGCTGGGCCCATGCCCGAGTATTTATACTCTCCCTGGACAGCGCCACCAGCAGGCCGCCCAGTATTACTTCATAAGTCTTTCCACATGAATGACAAGATTCATGTCAGGCACATTGATGAAGTGGCAGCCCTTGCGGTTCATAAATACTCCTGGTTGATCTGGGGGGGTGCACGGATTGTCACGTGTATGTGCAGTCGATGGCGCCCTGTACCTGAGGAAAGTCAGCCAGAGTCGCCAACCCGAACGCTCGCTCACTCTGACTGGCGTCATCGCATTCGAAGTTCACATAATGGCTGGCCCTGGCAAACAACCCATCAGTCACCTGCCTTTTGCATTTGTGGGCCGTCGGCTGGGAGATCCTGGATGTGTCTCCGGCAGAGCCCTGGAAGGATCCGGAGGCAAAAAGGTTGAGGGCGGTGGTCACTTTGACAACCATTGGTAACGCATGGGCACCTGGTCCAGCAGGGAGCAGGTCTTCTTCGAGCAGGCTGCAGGTGTCTGCCACCACCTGATGCAATAACCTGAGCCTGCTGAAGCACTGCTGTTCCAACATGTCAAGATAACTCAGCCTCTGCATATGCACTCTGTGTCACTGGAGTAATACTTGGCTCCCCTCTCTGATGTCCAGCTACAGGTCGTAGAATCATAGAATGGTTACGGCACGGAAAAAGGCCATTCAGCCCATCGAATCCGTGCCGACTCTGTTAGTCCCACTCCCCCGCCCTTTCCCTGTAGCCCTGCAATTTTTTTTCCTTCAGATACTTATCCAACTCCCTTTTGAAAGATAAAATTGAATCTGCCCCCACCACCCTTTCAGGCAGTGCATTCCAGATCTTAACCACTCGCTGTGTAAAAAAGCTTTTTTCTTACGTCGCCTTTGGTTCTTTTGCCAATCACTTAAAATCTGTGTCCTCTGGTTCTCGACCCTTCCGCCAATGGGAACAGTTTCTCTCCATCTACTCTGTCCAGACCCCTCATGATTTTGAACACCTCTATCAAATCTCCTCTCAATATTCTCTGCTCCAAGGAGAACAACCCCAGCTTCTCCAGTCTATCCACGTAACTGAAGTCCCTCATTCCTGGAATCATTCTCATAAGTCTTTTCTGCACCCTCTCTAAACAGCAGGTCTCTGAACAGCAGGCTGCTGCTGGTGCTGGTCATATTGGACCTCATCATATTGCTCCTCGTTTGAGGTTCAATCTAAGGCAGTCAAGGTGCCATCCATCCTTACGTGATTCAGAAAACCTCCAAACTGTAGAAAGTAAACTCTCAGCAATAGTACTGTGAACAAACCCTTTCCCACTAGTGGGTAAGAAAGCATCTGTGAGTACTGAGTATCTATTGCAGTATTTCCATGAGTTTTAATCAGCCCCCTCAATGGCCCTGTGTTCTCGCCTTTCTTTCAAGGGTGACTTTCAGGAAGTCCGGGAAACATGCGGATGCGATATTAAATTTAAAACGGTTGAACTATCGCTCCAATTGAGCGATTACCATATGTTAATAGGCATCCCGCCTCTCGCAAGAGTGTTGCGCACAACCAACCTAACGTGCTTGAGTTAACTGGAAGTTGGCGGGTTGGAGCCAGCTTCCCGACATGCTCACATTTTTGCTGCTTTTAACCCTGCACCGAAACCCACGCGCTCCTCCAGGTTAAAATTCCGCCCCTTTTTCACTTTTTAAACTGAACAGTTGTGCGTGAGTTGGGGATGGAAGAGCTGCTGTTGCAATGATTTGATGGAACGGGTGGTTGGGAGTGCTGTGTGCTGGGGTTGAATCCAATGGAAACTTATTATGCCGTTGCTGTTTCTGATTCCCCATCAGGCACATGCTTAATGAGTTATTGAAGTCCATTAATCTTGCTGGTCTGGGGCTGTAACACAGATTAGTTGGAACCAGTGGATAAGGGCAGGGTAATTACACTGCAGAACCTCAGTAGAAAACCTACTGAGATCAGGCTAATCTTTGTCAGTTACAGTGCCTTGCTGAGGTTCTCCCCAGGAGAAGAAAAACTGGGCTGGGGGAGGAGGAAATTCATTGTCAGGGAGCTGAGGAAGATGCTGAGCTTGTCTTTAACTTATTTCACTCTCCACCCTTACAGCAGGATAATAACGCAGGTAGTTGAAAGATTTTGGAGATTTCCAGGATGCCTACGCCTACAGAGGTGAGAGGGTCATAAATTAAATGCTGTGTCTCTTCCCACCAATGTTTTTCATGTCTGTCAGAACAATTTAGGACATGCCTGGCTGTTGCCATAGCAACGTGGACCACAATGTGAGGGCACAAACATGCTACACCTTCATATCACAATCTAATTTTAAAATATGTTTTTTCATTTCCTCCATATTTCTCCTATGCTGTTCTGAAAAGGTGTTAACTCTCGTTGGCATTCAGTTCCATAGGCATGAGCTGCCCTCTGGTACCTCTCCCACGGGTCTATTCTTCCTGTGTGAGCCTGGGTAGTGAGTGTTGGCAGGATATTCAGCTGTGGGGAGCACGATATCCGGGGCAGATCCTATCCTCACCCGACGCCCGCACACGGACTTTACAGAAGGAGTTTCTGGAAAGTGATTCGGAGCAGAACCCGGCTGATTTTATCTCTTCCTATCCACGGGGTTCTGAGGGCAATTGTAGTGCATCGACCCTCATTTTCAGCTAGGATCGGCTAACGGCTCACGCTGGGGATGGAACCTGGGAGCTTCCTGGACTCCATGGCTCAGTACCACATTATAATTTTCATCCTGCAATGTCACTCATCCATTCTTTTTAATTTCTTTCGGATTTTAACGTCTTTCAGATGAGACGTTAAACCGAGGCCCCGTCTGCCCTCTCAGGTGGACGTAAAAGATCCCATGGCATTATTTCGAAGAAGAGCAGGGGAGTTATCCCCGGTGTCCCGGCCAATATTGATCCCTCAACCAACATAACAAAAACAGATGATCTGGTCATTATCACATTGCTGTTTGTGGGACCTTGCTGTGCGCAAATTGGCTGCCGAGTTTCCAACATTACAATGGTGACTCCGCTTCAAAAAGTACTTCATTGGTTATAAAGCACTTTGGGACGTCCGGTGGTCATGAAAGGCGCTATGTAAACGCAAGTCTTTTTAATTCTACGCAGCGTCATGCCACTTCCCAGCTGTGCACCCACTAATTTAATGGTCCATCCATGCACTGCGAGCTGAGTGGAACCATTCCAGTTTGTCAGTGTGCTCCTTGTCTTTTCCCCACTGAGATAGTTCTGAGCAACACCATTCACAATTCGAATCTATCAGATTGCTGCTTCCTTGTGAAAGGTGAGACAGATTCTGCCCAATGTTGTGTTGCTTGGTGCAGTGTTGTGTGAGGACCCCTTGGAGCCGAGCTCCTTTCACTGTGGTTCTAGGCAGACTATCTGGGATGTGGACAGCTGGGATTTAGTGCTCTTCCCTCTTTTTCTTGCTCCAGTCAAAGAGGGCAAAAGGATTGTATTAGGAGGTAAGGTTATCCCAGTTTCCAGACAAGTCAAAACGATCCATTAAAATAGAAATTGAAGCATGTTCCAGTAATGTTTTATTCTCCATCCAGTGGGGAAGTGCCCCGCCTCCACTTGGTAACTGCCCGAATGGCCTGGAGGAATCACTGCCACAGACCTGTGCCCCATCACTCTGTGCTACACCATGTTACACCTATCAGGAAAGGTTGAACAAGCTGGGTCTCTTTTAAAAGAAGGCTCAATGGTGACCTAATAGAGGTCTTTAAAATTATGGAAGGTTTTGACAGAACAGACACAGAGAGAATGTTTCCACTTGTGGGGAAGAGGAAAACTAGAGGCCGTCAATATAAGATAGTCACCAAGAAATTAAATCGAGAATTCAGAAGAAACTTCTTTACCCAGAGAGTGGTTAGAACATGGAACTCGCTGCCACAAGGGGTAGTTGAGGCGAATACTATAGATGCATTTAAGGGGAAGCTAGATAAGCATATGAGGGAGAAGGGAATAGATGGGCACTGCAATTGTCCTTAATTCCCTGGGTTAGAAAGTTCCTGCTCCTGACCATTATTCAGTCACTCCTGCTGGAGAGATTGTGTGTGGGGGGACTTTGGGTGGTGGCAGGATTAGGCTCCTCTGTGATGCCTATTATGGGGGGGGCGGGAGGGGAGGGACACAAACTGGACCCCCTGTAATACTTTTAGCAAAATTTTGTTCAGTTTCTCTATTTTAAGATTCAGGTAACCATAATTTTCTTACAAAAATGTTAAGCATTAGACAATCGTTCATCATTTCCAATTAATGTGGTAATGGCTTTGCGTTTCTGAAATTTGTGTCAAGGGAAAATCATTAATTCAATACTTGGACACCAGATTACAGCTCACAGAACTTTAGATCTAGAATAAGATAAAGCAGCAGCATCCTAATCTAAGTTAAATAAGGCAGACTGATTCAACGCCCATGAGATTCTCCTCATTGAATGGCTGATGAATTAGTGGATAAAAATAAATATAATCATTTAGTGCAATGAAACAAACAAATTACACGGCCCCCCAGTGTGTCTGTTAGCATCTCTGTCCCAAACACCACAGTACTCAGCCCGTGTTTGAGATCTTAATAGTGTTGTCAATGCCACTGTGAGTGTAGAGAGACTCGGTGAAAGGTTCAAATCCCAGGGGACACAGGTTAAAAATGAAGGAGTCAGGAACAAGAGAAAGTGAAGTGGAACTTCTTCACCCAAGAGTAATTCAGTTACGGACTAAGTTCCCAGGAAGGACACTGATGTGGGCAGTTTAAATGAGTTCAAGAGGTAACAAGATAGGTTTCTGGAGAGGGAGGGGACTGGTGGCTATGGTGAAAAGATGGGCTTAAGATTCACGAATTAGGACGGGTAATTGAGACTAAAAATAGTCATATTTTCCTATTGTATGGAGATATTTTTGCCACTTCCGTTTGCCACCTAATTATCTCCCCTCCTTGCCTGAAGGTGCTGGTTCTTGCTGGGGGATGGTTCTATGGACACAGACAGTTTTCTGATACCCCTCCCAAGTGGCTATCATTCATGTGTGAGCCTAGACAGTGTGTGTCGGCAGACTGCTCAGTCCATACCCTTCGATGAGCATTTCCCAGCAGGGGCACTGGATACAGATCAGGAAAGGAGGCTGATTCCTATTTTAAAACCAGGTGCCAAGGACAAACTGACAAATTATGGACTTGTAAGCCTTACTGCGATTGTGGGAAAATTGATTTAAACTATGAAGAAGGATGTTATAAGGGATCACCATAAGAGACAGGGAGCAATTAGAAATAATCAACATGGTTTAGGGACGGCGGGTTGTGTTTAATCAATTTAGTGGATTTCTTGAGGAGGTTATGGGGTGAGACGGTGGATGCTGTATACCTGGATTTCAGAAAGGCATTGGCACTGTCCCACATAATAGACTACTGCATCAGATTCAATCCATGCGATAGGTGGCAGTATATTGGACTGGATTAGAAACTGGCTGATTAATTAACAGCGGAAGTTGTGGTAATGGGGAGGTGACTAAGTGGTAGCTGTTGTTAAGAGTGTTCCATGGGGTTCAATGTTAGTTTATAATGTTTATAAATTATTTGAAGGCATCGAAATTTGCAGGTAATATTAAACTGGTGGCAGTGGCAAATGATGATTATTAATATGTGCAGATCCAAAGGGATCTGGAGAAACTAGGATTTGTGGGCAGTGAAGTGGCAGATAGCATTTGATACAGAGAATTGTAAAGTGATGAGAACTGACAGGGGGAAGGATTGTGTGAATGATGTGCTAAATGGTCATGAGCTTGTAGTGTTGCGACAGAAAACCCTGAGGTTTGGGTGGACAGGTGGCTAAAACCGGTTGAGAAAGCAAAGTTGGGTTGTATAGCTAGGGGGTAATATAGGTCAACAGAGGTCATTATAGAATTTTGAAACAAAAGCAAAATAGTGCGGATGCTGGAAATCCGAAATAAAAACAGAAAATGCTGGAAATACTCAGCAGATCAGGCAGCATCTGTGGCGAGAGAAACAGAGTTAACGGGCTGGATTTTCCCATATCCCACCCGCATGGTGCGAGGGGTCCCGGGAGACAGCGGAAAACCCGGAAGTTCAGGTTTCCCAGCACGCTGTGGAGTTTTAACACAGAGTGAAGTTGAGATGGAGGGATGTAGAGGTATTGAAAAGCAGCCACTCACCCTGACCACCCGAGTGAGGTCGTTGAACTTCTTCTGACATTGGGTGTGGGTCCTCGGCACCAGGCTCCTCGAGGAGACGTGCTGAACCACTTCCCTCCAGACTCTTCTGTATTCGCGGGGCAATGGCCTCCTGCCACTCTGTGGGCAGAGTACTGCCTGTCACCGCCCCACAGCACCAACCAGGGCCACCAAGGCCCGGTCGCTGAAGCGCTGAGCTCTCTCCCCGGGCCTATCCATTGGTGGTTCCAGCACAATTGATGCACAGGTCTCTCCAGGCCGAGATTCAAGGCTCCAATGAGCAGGGTGTGGCTGGACAGCAACATCGACCCTCCCCTTTAAGAACTGGCCAATGCCAGTTTGTGTTCTATTGCTAACTGACATCACCTGAGCTTCGCCAGCGCTCTGAGGTAACGCCTCGCTCCTCGACATTAGCGCCTTAAGACAGGTGTGTAACGCCTGATTTAGCGCTCAAATCACCTCCAGGGGTGATAGAGGCCAAGTTTGCAGTTGGAGGCTATAATTAGCACCGGGTGCTAAACTTTGCGCCCGGCCGATAATAGCGCCCCAAACAGGGCGATACCGAATTTCTCCCCCTATGACTCATAGTTTTAAATGAAGGATCACAAAAGATAATAGGAAATTCAGAACAAGCTCTCAGCAAGGGTAGGGAACAAGCTCTCAGCAAGGGTAGGGAACAAGCTCTCAGCAAGGGTAGGGAACACAAGAAATTGTGACCGGGTTCTAAAAGACAAGTTCCTGGCAGCAAATAGGACTCCGGATTACTTTAGGAATGCATCAAGGTAATCTTGTGGGAAGTTGGATGGCTGGCTTAGACGGACTAATGATCTGCTCCTGCTAAAGATTCTCACAATCTTGCCACGATTTTCACCTTGCAGCCCAGGCCTATGCACTTCAGCTGCTGCACCTTGCGATATGAGCTAACTCTGCACAGACTGGGGCTCGAGCCTGGGCCTTCCTCACCCATGTGGCTCAGTCCCATAGCAGGTGGTGCATTTACACATTGAGCCATTGGGGGGCAGCTTGGCCAAATTTACTTTCAGAAAGAATAATTTGTTCCACTGTGCCATGTTTATCTGTGAGAGAGATGGGTGGTGAACGCGTCGCACACAAATTACTAGAGAGAACGCGTCACAAAATGGAAATAGAAATCACAATATTAAACATGCTTGTACATCGCAGCGTGAAATTGAAAACTGGCATTTATATTGCAGAAGTTGTTCTTGTTCTGTACAGTACTCCTACACACACAGAGACTTAGGCTTTCCCATTAACTTGTAATGCTCATCGTGCAGCATCTCTCACTGCCTCAACACATTCTCAGATTGTTCCTCTTTTCTCCCAGTCATTCACTGTATTTATTTAGTGTTGTACTGATGAGTGATGCTACACTGCACACCGTTGAATTCTCATGTCATAGTTTGCATGCTGGAAATTGTCTTTCTGCATCCAGGCACCTGCCACTAAAGTGACAACGCGCTGGGGCTCCTGCAGCAGCTCACTATCTGCCAAATCGCTGTTGTAAATAAACTAAAGCTGCTGGATTTCCCCTGGCTGTTTTGCTCTTACCTTGTACCGAGTGGAAGTGAAGGGTTTAATTTATATTGTCAGAATGGGGCTGGGGTGCACTCAATGTAAGCTGCACAAATCCTGATAGCCCCTTAACAAGCTAATGACAAAATTGAGTGGGTTGTGCAGTAGATCGAACACTGGTCTTTCATCTCTGGGACCTGTAATGTTATGGTAGTGTGAGCATGAGAACTTAGAAGCCTTCCTTTAAAATCATTGTACAATTAAGAAACCAGTTAGCTCCAGATGGAAGCTAGGCAGTCTGCAAGATGGAGTTTGTAAGCTTGCAGTGAGCTACGGAAGGCTGCTGTATGTAAAGTTGTTGACAGCAATTAATAAATTGAAGTGTTTTTCCTTTATCATCTGGTGCTGAACTATTAAGATCCTTAACATATATCAGTAAAAGTTTTGAGTCCATCACACTTCAGTCATTTGTTTTGGTCAGCTGGGTGTCTGACATGTGTGGAAACCTACCGCCATGTTTAAGAGTCCCTGAATCAATCTACTGAGAAATCCACACAGGTGGAGTTTCTGTGTAGCGGTTATGGAGTGCCCACTCTTCCCATAAGGACACAGTCCACTTACCTAAATCCAGAGATTTCAGCCAAATGTCAGAGCCAAGGCCTAGGGTCCCAGAGATGCTGCTGAAGTTTAACCAGCTAGAATTGCACAGCTCACTACGGAGCAAAGATGAGCGTCCAGCCAGGGCAACTCTGTCTAGGGATGGACAGGGTTATCTGGCCCTCGGTAGGAAGAATCCTTTCTGCCAGTGCCAGATTTACCCTCCAGGCCCCATTAATGAACCAAGCGGCTGGTTACTTAGCAACAGTGTCTTGGTGTACTGTAGATCTGCTTCGCTCATGTATCAGATCATCAAATCTGCCACAGAGGATTGCTTGCTTCCGAACATCCATTGCCAGATGTGTCATCTTGGAGACACCTTGACCGAAAAATGAGCAGCTTACTTTCTCCCCCTAAAAGGCTAGTTGGTCATTAGACAACTGACACGCATGGTTTGAACCCTCTCTACTTGGACAGTACATAGCCCAAGATCCTCACAAACAGCATAATGAGCAGCACAACGCACCATAACATGTCTTTGTATGTTGTCACCATCCTCTTAATCACAGCATAGGCACACAATAAACCCCGCTGAACAGTGGATCCACCAGATAGAGGTGTAGAGTATTTGATGGGACAGCGAAGAAGGAGCTATACTCTGTATCTAACCCGTGCTGCACCTGCCCTGGGAGTGTTTGATGGGACAGTGTAGAGGGAGCTTTACTCTGTATCTAACCCGGGCTGTACCTGCCCTGGGAGTGTTTGATGGGACAGTGTAGAGGGAGCTTTACTCTGTATCTAACCCGGGCTGTACCTGCCTGGGAGTGTTTGATGGGACAGTGTAGAGGGAGCTTTACTCTGTATCTAACCCGTGCTGTACCTGCCCTGGGAGTGTTTGATGGGACAGTGTAGAGGGAGCTTTACTCTGTATCTAACCCGTGCTGTACCTGCCCTGGGAGTGTTTGATGGGACAGTGTAGAGGGAGCTTTACTCTGTATCTAACCCGTGCTGTACCTGCCCTGGGAGTGTTTGATGGGACAGTGTAGAGGGAGCTTTACTCTGTATCTAACCCGTGCTGTACCTGCCCTGGGAGTGTTTGATGGGACAGTGTAGAGGGAGCTTTACTCAGCATCTAACTGTCGTGTATTCTGTGAGACTGATTGGTGGTAATGCAGAATGCCTGAAGTGGAAAGTCTTCAATTCCCCTTACCTTGAGAAAATTAACAAAAAAAAGAAAAAAATGAGTTATATAAAAGAGCCATTTGTTAATCGAATGGGTAGGAAATGTTACCAGCGTCTTATCCAATGGAAGGATAGGTATTGACATGGCCCCTTGGTTCTTTATATGGCGATGATAGGCTGAGGAGAAAGCTGTGTGGGCTGTGAGTATCGCCATGTGATGTTAATGTGATATTGTTCTGTCCTTTTTGTTGTCCATTGTTCTCTGATCTCTTTTTACACCGAGTGATCAACACTTGGAATGGCTCTGGATGGGGTGCCGGCTTTATAAATGTAATTTCTTTACTGGAAAAAGAACTCCAGTAGTGCCTTATCACAACCTCAGGATGTTACAAAACCATTAACGAGCAATGGATTACTTTTGAAGTGTAGTCAGTTGTTGTTTGGCAAACACAACAGTCAATTTGCACAGCAAGACCCCACCAACAGCAAATGACCAAATGACCTGATAATCGAATCTGTTTTTGTTTGTGTTGGTTGAGCAAGAAATGTTGGCCAGGACCTTGGCATAACCCAAAGAAAGTACCTCTGACTGCGGCACTTCCTCATTAACATCGTGCCAACTACCGCAGGCAATAGCATCATTTAACAAAGAGTTGGATGTAATGATGAAGAGACTGTAGAGTTAAGTTGGCTGAATGGCCTTTCTCATCTATACCTATCTTGCGATCTGTTTCCCTCACTGGAGAGTGTTCTATTTGAGTCCAGTCCCAACCACTTGCACCGTCCGCACTTCTCTCGGGCAGCCGCCTATATCGACCGATGGCGCCAACCATTTGCCACAGCAGCCAATTCCAAAGGCGCCGCTTATAATGTATTAATCACGTTGACTATTTTGGGCAGTTCAATAAGTACTTAACCTGTACTTAGCCATTTAAAAGGCTCTGCTGATTTCAGGCAAGGTCGCGTCTTCACGCAGATTCAATCAGCTGTCTGCACCTTGGTAAAGTGCGATTACTTAGTGACGAGATGTTAACAATAAGGAGAGGCAGCTGCTAAGTGGAGACTTCCTGTTTTTGAAAAAATATGTTGGTTACTCCGCTTTTTGGTTTAAAGGTCCACAGCCTACAGCAGGCAAATCGCATTAACGCCAACGTGCTCGCTATACGCGGTGGGTTCTGTGAACTCCGGGGTTGTATGTATCCAGCAGAGGGCGTCTGTTGCTGGAGGTAATGCTGTCATCCTTGCTGAGAGGTGAAGGATTAACAAATTACAACACACACTGCTGAAGGGCAGAAAAACAGATGGTGATTTGATCACATTTCTGGCTTCTTTTCAATTTCATAGCCCAATTCCCCACACACAGGAGAGAGTGAGAGAAATGAGAGCCGTACGGGGAGTGTCAGCATTTATAGCGGCAGTGAGTTTTGTGTGGCATGTTTCGGGGGCAGTGTGACAGGTAGGACACCGGGTACAGCTGCTGTTCATTCATTGACTGCAAGCTGCTGAGGGTGGCCAAAGGACAGAGACTCGCAGCCCCTTCGGTGGTAAAACAGTTCAAGGTGTGACCATTCTCTTCTGTTTCTTCTCCAGAAAAATAAGGAGAGTTTGGACGCGGGGCGGTGCAGCCGATCGTACACCTCCAGCAGCACGCTGGGCGTGGAGCCACGCCGAGGTCGCCGCACCTTCTCTGGCACTCTGCAAGTACCACGGTGGAGGACGAGGTCCAGGTCACCGGAGGTGGACAGATTCCAGAGGCCGACCACTCTGCCGCTGCTCATCCCTCCCCGTATAGCTATCACGCACGCAGACCAAGAGGAGGCCAGGTAAGAGCGAGGTGGTTACAGTTTGGAGTTAGTGCATGACAAAGCACCTCTCGAGCAAATGGGCCTCACACTGACCTTCCTCCTCGTAAACTGCCAAAAATACACACATCGAAGTAGCATAAAGAATAATCATCAGGTGGTGACCAAGGGAGCCATCTGAGTGGAATGCAGTCGTCGTGACTGGTATTTTAGAACGTATCTGAAGTGCAACCCCGTCAAATCTGGGCCAGGATGAGGAAGACCCTCGGAGCACGTGGCTCACACATGGGGGAAGAGAGTCCTCTCGACTATTTTGTATCCTACTTGACAATGTCTTAGATCAGACCCAACCCTCCCTCCCTACGTCAGAACCCAAAGGGGAGCAGTGCCAGGGATACTGGGCTAATCCAGGGAAGAACACAACTCCATTTATTCATGTGGAGCTGGTTACCAGCCTGTGAATGTTTCTTGTAGTCTGTGGAATCTGAAATCAATAAAGTCTGGCTCAGGAAAATAATCCAGTTTCTGTGGGGCTTGGTGTGAACACCACTCCTTTAGAACAAGACAAGCTGGGAGTGTTTTAGAGCTGGAGCCACAATGGGAATGAAATGGTGACTGATTCCAGGATGGGGAAGCAATCTGATGTCAGTGCACCTACAGCACCCGACAGCTTTAAAGCAATTATTAGTTATCTTCCATTTATAACATTTAAGCGCATGTTAAGTCCACAGTTTGAGCGATTATTGGGTAGTTTCTGTAACGGGTGCCTAACTGCAAAGCCAGGTTTACACCCGGGCAGCAAGCGGGAAACCCGCTCCTGTATCTCGTGGTCAAACACTTGTTTCTAGTCATTTGCATTCTGTATTCTGTATGTGATGTACTCCAGCACCTGATCGCTCAGTGGGTAAAGGCATTGCCAATATGGTAATTGCCAGGACTCTTCCAAATTCCACCCCTAGTTTGTGCAGTTAGCTGAGTTCAATCAGGAAGCAGTTGTGGGGGGGTGGGGGTGGCTGGCGGAGGGTGCTACAATGGGGAGGGGGGAAAATTAGCCAGGGCTGCTGTTCCTGATCATTATCCAGTGACTCCTGCTGGAAGGACTTGTGTGGATGTCAGGTGAGGATGTGGTCGGGCTCATTATGATGCAACCCACAGCCGAATAGCCCGATGACACTTCTGGGCTCACACGTGCAGAATGGCCACTTTGGGGAAGGTATCAGAGGGCAGGAGGCGCCTGTGAAACTGCTCTCTCAGAAGAGGATGTGACAATATTTCATGAGTTTTCAGTTCCACCCAATTAATTTAATGCAGCAACACAGCCCTGTACCTAACGCACCTTGTTGGTTGAGCGTACTGCTGTACCTAACGCACCTTGTTGGTTGAGTGCAGTGCTGTACCTAACGCACCTTGTTGGTTGAGTGCAGTGCTGTACCTAACGCACCTTGTTGGTTGAGTGCAGCGCTGTACCTAACGCACCTTGTTGGTTGAGTGCAGTGCTGTACCTAACGCACCTTGTTGGTTGAGCGGAGTGCTGTACCTAACGCACCTTGTTGGTTGAGCGTAGTGCTGTACCTAACGCACCTTGTTGGTTGAGTGCAGTGCTGTACCTAACGCACCTTGTTGGTTGAGTGCAGCGCTGTACCTAACGCACCTTGTTGGTTGAGTGCAGTGCTGTACCTAACGCACCTTGTTGGTTGAGCGTAGTGCTGTACCTAACGTACCTTGTTGGTTGAGTGCAGTGCTGTACCTAACGCACCTTGTTGGTTGAGCGTAGTGCTGTACCTAACGCACCTTGTTGGTTGAGTGCAGTGCTGTACCTAACGCACCTTGTTGGTTGAGCGTAGTGCTGTACCTAACGCACCTTGTTGGTTGAGCGTAGTGCTGTACCTAACGCACCTTGTTGGTTGAGCGTAGTGCTGTACCTAACGTACCTTGTTGGTTGAGTGCAGCCCTGTACCTAACGCACCTTGTTGGTTGAGCGCAGTGCTGTACCTAACGCACCTTGTTGGTTGAGCGTACTGCTGTACCTAACGCACCTTGTTGGTTGAGCGTAGTGCTGTACCTAACGCACCTTGTTGGTTGAGTGCAGCGCTGTACCTAACGCACCTTGTTGGTTGAGCGTACTGCTGTACCTAACGCACCTTGTTGGTTGAGCGTAGTGCTGTACCTAACGCACCTTGTTGGTTGAGTGCAGCCCTGTACCTAACGCACCTTGTTGGTTGAGTGCAGTGCTGTACCTAACGCACCTTGTTGGTTGAGCGTACTGCTGTACCTAACGCACCTTGTTGGTTGAGCGTAGTGCTGTACCTAACGCACCTTGTTGGTTGAGTGCAGCGCTGTACCTAACGCACCTTGTTGGTTGAGCGGAGTGCTGTACCTAACTCACCTTGTTGGTTGAGCGTAGTGCTGTACCTAACGCACCTTGTTGGTTGAGTGCAGCGCTGTACCTAACGCACCTTGTTGGTTGAGCGTAGTGCTGTACCTAACGCACCTTGTTGGTTGAGTGCAGTGCTGTACCTAACGCACCTTGTTGGTTGAGTGCAGTGCTGTACCTAACGCACCTTGTTGGTTGAGCGTAGTGCTGTACCTAACGCACCTTGTTGGTTGAGTGCAGTGCTGTACCTAACGCACCTTGTTGGTTGAGTGCAGTGCTGTACCTAACGCACCTTGTTGGTTGAGCGTAGTGCTGTACCTAACGCACCTTGTTGGTTGAGTGCAGTGCTGTACCTAACGCACCTTGTTGGTTGAGCGTACTGCTGTACCTAACGCACCTTGTTGGTTGAGTGCAGTGCTGTACCTAACGCACCTTGTTGGTTGAGTGCAGTGCTGTACCTAACGCACCTTGTTGGTTGAGCGTACTGCTGTACCTAACGCACCTTGTTGGTTGAGTGCAGCGCTGTACCTAACGCACCTTGTTGGTTGAGTGCAGTGCTGTACCTAACGTACCTTGTTGGTTGAGCGTAGTGCTGTACCTAACGCACCTTGTTGGTTGAGTGCAGTGCTGTACCTAACGCACCTTGTTGGTTGAGTGCAGTGCTGTACCTAACGCACCTTGTTGGTTGAGCGTACTGCTGTACCTAACGCACCTTGTTGGTTGAGTGCAGCCCTGTACCTAACGCACCTTGTTGGTTGAGCGTACTGCTGTACCTAACGCACCTTGTTGGTTGAGTGCAGTGCTGTACCTAACGTACCTTGTTGGTTGAGTGTAGTGCTGTACCTAACGCACCTTGTTGGTTGAGCGTAGTGCTGTACCTAACGCACCTTGTTGGTTGAGCGTAGTGCTGTACCTAACGTACCTTGTTGGTTGAGTGCAGCCCTGTACCTAACGCACCTTGTTGGTTGAGCGCAGTGCTGTACCTAACGCACCTTGTTGGTTGAGCGTACTGCTGTACCTAACGCACCTTGTTGGTTGAGCGTAGTGCTGTACCTAACGCACCTTGTTGGTTGAGTGCAGCGCTGTACCTAACGCACCTTGTTGGTTGAGCGTACTGCTGTACCTAACGCACCTTGTTGGTTGAGCGTAGTGCTGTACCTAACGCACCTTGTTGGTTGAGTGCAGCCCTGTACCTAACGCACCTTGTTGGTTGAGTGCAGTGCTGTACCTAACGCACCTTGTTGGTTGAGCGTACTGCTGTACCTAACGCACCTTGTTGGTTGAGCGTAGTGCTGTACCTAACGCACCTTGTTGGTTGAGTGCAGCGCTGTACCTAACGCACCTTGTTGGTTGAGCGGAGTGCTGTACCTAACGCACCTTGTTGGTTGAGCGTAGTGCTGTACCTAACGCACCTTGTTGGTTGAGTGCAGCGCTGTACCTAACGCACCTTGTTGGTTGAGCGTAGTGCTGTACCTAACGCACCTTGTTGGTTGAGTGCAGTGCTGTACCTAACGCACCTTGTTGGTTGAGCGTACTGCTGTACCTAACGCACCTTGTTGGTTGAGTGCAGCGCTGTACTTAACGCACCTTGTTGGTTGAGTGCAGTGCTGTACCTAACGTACCTTGTTGGTTGAGCGTAGTGCTGTACCTAACGCACCTTGTTGGTTGAGTGCAGTGCTGTACCTAACGCACCTTGTTGGTTGAGTGCAGTGCTGTACCTAACGCACCTTGTTGGTTGAGCGTACTGCTGTACCTAACGCACCTTGTTGGTTGAGTGCAGCCCTGTACCTAACGCACCTTGTTGGTTGAGCGTACTGCTGTACCTAACGCACCTTGTTGGTTGAGTGCAGTGCTGTACCTAACGTACCTTGTTGGTTGAGCGTAGTGCTGTACCTAACGCACCTTGTTGGTTGAGTGCAGTGCTGTACCTAACGTACCTTGTTGGTTGAGTGCAGTGCTGTACCTAACGCACCTTGTTGGTTGAGCGTACTGCTGTACCTAACGCACCTTGTTGGTTGAGTGCAGTGCTGTACCTAACGCACCTTGTTGGTTGAGCGTAGTGCTGTACCTAACGCACCTTGTTGGTTGAGTGTACTGCTGTACCTAACGCACCTTGTTGGTTGAGTGTACTGCTGTACCTAACGCACCTTGTTGGTTGAGCGTAGTGCTGTACCTAATGTACCTTGTTGGTTGAGTGCAGTGCTGTACCTAACGCACCTTGTTGGTTGAGCGTAGTGCTGTACCTAACGCACCTTGTTGGTTGAGCGTAGTGCTGTACCTAACGCACCTTGTTGGTTGAGCGTAGTGCTGTACCTAACGCACCTTGTTGGTTGAGTGCAGTGCTGTACCTAACGCACCTTGTTGGTTGAGTGCAGCGCTGTACCTAACGCACCTTGTTGGTTGAGTGCAGCGCTGTACCTAACGCACCTTGTTGGTTGAGCGCAGTGCTGTACCTAACGCACCTTGTTGGTTGAGCGTAGTGCTGTACCTAACGCACCTTGTTGGTTGAGCGCAGTGCTGTACCTAACGCACCTTGTTGGTTGAGTGCAGCGCTGTACCTAACGTACCTTGTTGGTTGAGTGCAGCGCTGTACCTAACGCACCTTGTTGGTTGAGTGCAGCGCTGTACCTAACGCACCTTGTTGGTTGAGCGTAGCGCTGTACCTAACGCACCTTGTTGGTTGAGTGCAGCGCTGTACCTAACGCACCTTGTTGGTTGAGTGCAGCGCTGTATCTAACGCACCTTGTTGGTTGAGTGCAGTGCTGTACCTAACGCACCTTGTTGGTTGAGTGTAGTGCTGTACCTAACGCACCTTGTTGGTTGAGCGTAGTGCTGTACCTAACGCACCTTGTTGGTTGAGCGTAGTGCTGTACCTAACGCACCTTGTTGGTTGAGTGCAGTGCTGTACCTAACGCACCTTGTTGGTTGAGCGTAGTGCTGTACCTAACGCACCTTGTTGGTTGAGCGTAGTGCTGTACCTAACGCACCTTGTTGGTTGAGCGTAGTGCTGTACCTAACGCACCTTGTTGGTTGAGTGCAGTGCTGTACCTAACGCACCTTGTTGGTTGAGCGCAGTGCTGTACCTAACGCACCTTGTTGGTTGAGTGCAGTGCTGTACCTAACGCACCTTGTTGGTTGAGTGCAGTGCTGTACCTAACGCACCTTGTTGGTTGAGTGCAGTGCTGTACCTAACGCACCTTGTTGGTTGAGTGCAGTGCTGTACCTAACGCACCTTGTTGGTTGAGCGTAGTGCTGTACCTAACGCACCTTGTTGGTTGAGCGTAGTGCTGTACCTAACGCACCTTGTTGGTTGAGTGCAGTGCTGTACCTAACGCACCTTGTTGGTTGAGTGTACTGCTGTACCTAACGCACCTTGTTGGTTGAGTGCAGTGCTGTACCTAACGCACCTTGTTGGTTGAGTGCAGTGCTGTACCTAACGCACCTTGTTGGTTGAGTGCAGTGCTGTACCTAACGCACCTTGTTGGTTGAGCGTAGTGCTGTACCTAACGCACCTTGTTGGTTGAGCGTACTGCTGTACCTAACGCACCTTGTTGGTTGAGTGTATTGCTGTACCTAACGCACCTTGTTGGTTGAGCGTACTGCTGTACCTAACGCACCTTGTTGGTTGAGTGCAGCCCTGTACCTAACGCACCTTGTTGGTTGAGCGTACTGCTGTACCTAACGCACCTTGTTGGTTGAGCGTACTGCTGTACCTAACGCACCTTGTTGGTTGAGCGTACTGCTGTACCTAACGCACCTTGTTGGTTGAGCGCAGTGCTGTACCTAACGTACCTTGTTGGTTGAGTGTACTGCTGTACCTAACGCACCTTGTTGGTTGAGCGTAGTGCTGTACCTAATGTACCTTGTTGGTTGAGCGTAGTGCTGTACCTAACGCACCTTGTTGGTTGAGTGCAGTGCTGTACCTAACGCACCTTGTTGGTTGAGTGCAGTGCTGTACCTAATGTACCTTGTTGGTTGAGTGCAGCCCTGTACCTAACGCACCTTGTTGGTTGAGCGTAGTGCTGTACCTAACGTACCTTGTTGGTTGAGCGTACTGCTGTACCTAACGCACCTTGTTGGTTGAGCGTAGTGCTGTACCTAACGCACCTTGTTGGTTGAGCGTAGTGCTGTACCTAACGCACCTTGTTGGTTGAGTGCAGTGCTGTACCTAATGCACCTTGTTGGTTGAGTGCAGCCCTGTACCTAACGTACTTTGTTGGTTGAGCGTACTGCTGTACCTAATGCACCTTGTTGGTTGAGCGCAGTGCTGTACCTAACGCACCTTGTTGGTTGAGTGCAGTGCTGTACCTAACGCACCTTGTTGGTTGAGTGCAGTGCTGTACCTAACGCACCTTGTTGGTTGAGTGCAGTGCTGTACCTAACGCACCTTGTTGGTTGAGCGTAGTGCTGTACCTAACGCACCTTGTTGGTTGAGCGTACTGCTGTACCTAACGCACCTTGTTGGTTGAGCGTACTGCTGTACCTAACGCACCTTGTTGGTTGAGCGTAGTGCTGTACCTAACGCACCTTGTTGGTTGAGTGCAGTGCTGTACCTAACGCACCTTGTTGGTTGAGCGTAGTGCTGTACCTAACGTACCTTGTTGGTTGAGCGTACTGCTGTACCTAACGCACCTTGTTGGTTGAGCGTAGTGCTGTACCTAATGCACCTTGTTGGTTGAGCGTAGTGCTGTACCTAACGCACCTTGTTGGTTGAGCGTAGTGCTGTACCTAACGTACCTTGTTGGTTGAGCGTACTGCTGTACCTAACGCACCTTGTTGGTTGAGCGTACTGCTGTACCTAACGCACCTTGTTGGTTGAGTGCAGCCCTGTACCTAACGTACTTTGTTGGTTGAGCGTACTGCTGTACCTAACGCACCTTGTTGGTCGGTTAGAATCATAGAATGGTTACAGCAGAGAAGGAGGCCATTCGGCCCATCAAGCCCGTGCCGGCTCTCTGCTAGAGCACTTCAGATAGTCCCACACCCCTGCTCTTTCCCCGTAGCCCTGCAAAATTTTTTCCTTCAGGTACTTATCCAATTCCCTTTTGAAAACCACAACTGAGCTTGCCTCCACCACCCTCTCAGGCAGTGCATTCCAGATCATAACCACTTGCTGCTTTTCCTCATGTCACCTTTGGTTCTTTTGCCAATCACCCTGAATCTGTGTCCTCTGGTTCTCGACACTTCCGCCAATGGGAACTGTTTCTCTCTATCTACTCTGTCCAGACCCCTCATGATTTTAAACACCTCTATCAAATCTCCTCTCAACATTCTCTGTTCTAAGGAGAACAACCCCAGCTTCTCCAGTCTGTCCACATAACTGAAGTCCCCTCATCCCTGTAATCATTCTCATAAATCTTTTCTGCACCCTCTCTAAGGCCTTAACATCTTTCCTAAACTGCGGCGCCCAGAATTGGACACATACTCCAACTGAGGCCAAACCAGTGTTTTATAAAGGCTCGTCATAACTTCCTTGCTTTTGTACTCTATACCTCTATTTATGAAGCCCAGTATCCAATATGCTTTTTTTACCCACGTTCTCAATCTGCCCTGCCATCTTCAATGATTTGCGCACATATACCCCCAGGTCTCTCTGTTCATGCATCCCCTTCAGGATTGTACCCTTTAGTTTATATTGCCTCTCCTCATTCTTCCTACCAGAATGTATCACTTCGCACTTTTCTGCGTTAAATTTGATCTGCCACGTGTTCGCCCATTTTATCAACCTGTCTATGTCTTCTTGAAGTCTACCACTATCCTCCTCACTGTTCACTATACTTCCAAGTTTTGTGTCATCTGCAAATGTTGAAATTGTGCCCTGTACTCCCAAGGCTAAGTCATTAATATATATCAAGAAAAGCAGTGGTCCTACAACTGACCCCTGGGGAACTCCACTGTATACCTTTCTCCAGTCCGACAAACAACCGTTCACCACTACTCTCTGTTTCCTGTCACTTGGCCAATTTCGTATACATGCTGCCACTGTCTCTTTTATTCCATGGGCTTCAACTTTGTTGGAAATCCATATACACCACGTCAACCGCATTGCCCTCATCAACCCTCTCTGTTATCTCATCAAAGAACTCGATCAAGTTAGTTAAACACGATTTGCCTTTAACAAATCCGTGCTTGCTTTCCTTAATTAATCCACACTTGTCCCTGATTATCGTTTCTAAAAGCTTCCCCACTACCAAGGTTAAACTGACTGACCTGTAGTTGCTGGGTTTATCCTTGCACCTTTTTTGAACAAAGGTGTAACATTTGCAATTCTCCACTCCTCTGGCACCACCCCCGTATATAAGGAGGATTGGAAGATTATGGCCAGCACGTCCACGATTTCCTCCGTAACCTCCCTTAGCATCCTAGGATGCATCCCATCCGGTCCTGATGACTTATCAACTTTAAGTACAGACAGTCTTTCTAGTACCTTGTGGCGGTTCCACCGGGTGTCCCTTACTATGTATATACATAATTCCCTTTAACTTACCTTTGTATGTACATAACTTACCTGTTTGGGCCGTTGCCCCTTTAACTTACTTGTTTGGGCCGTTGCCCCTTTAAGACACGACCTAACGCGCTGACGTCACGTCGCGCATCACGTGATGCACGCGCGACGGCCGCCGGCACAGCTCGGCCTACCGCGACTTCGGCCACATCGGCCAGCTGCGGTGCCGGCGCCTCCCGCTCTCGCGACTTCGGCCGCATCGGCCAGCTGCAGTGCCGGCGCCTCGTGCTCTCACGACTTCGGCCGCATCGGCCAGCGGCAGCGCTGGGTGCCTCTCGCTCCCGCGACTTCAGCCGCAACGGCCAGCCTCAGTGCCGGGTAAACGCGCCGATGTATCGGCGCGGGTCACGTGACCGCCCCAAGCGCGGGTGAACGAGCTAACGTCACGACGCGGTCATGTGACCACCTAAGCGCGGGAAAACACAGCCGAGCGTGATGACGTCCTCATGCTCTCCACAGGACTGCGGATTCAGGCCTCGTGGCGTCCCCGCTGGGGAAAGACCTACTCTACGGCGCTCCTGCAACCATCTCACTTACCTGCTGTATTTCGTTTGCTTCCTGCATTAAAGAACTTATTTATTGTTCTCCTGAAGTCGAACTCGATTATCTAGTAGGCATTCGTTCAATACATGCTGAGGTCAACCCGAATTCCTACAACCTCCTCTTTATCAATTTTTATCTCATCCAGTATCTCCACTACCTCCTCTTTCACTATGACTTTAGCAGCATCTTCTTCCTTGGTGAAAACAGATGCAAAGTGCTCATTTAATACCTCAGCCATGCCCTCTGCCTCCTTTTTGGTCCCTAATTGGCCCCACCCCTCCTCTTACTACCTGTTTATTATTTATATGCCGATAGAAGACTTTATTTGGGCCACTCTTGGTGACATGGAGGACATTGGGTTTTTCTACATAATGTGGTGCTGAGATTGAGACTGAGGTGGAGTGAGCAGGTAACGGTGATAGCAAAGGAGATGAGGGGGTGCACTACATATAGACGGAATATTACATTTGGGGGGAATGTAACCCAGAAATATTTTTGTACTCATCTCCGCCCCAGGGCTTGTGCCTATGTTTGGGGTGGCAGTGGGTGGAAGGGAGAATAAGGTTTCAAACAGAATTAAAGATTTAAAGAGATATTTCAGGTTAGGTATAAAATGTCTTCATGCTTTCTAAACAATCTGAATGATTTACTCAAGGGGCTGCTTTCCATAAATCCTCACTAATACCACCGTGTGGCAGCAGTGAGCTGCTAATATGCTTGCGTGTCAGAGTAGAGTTTATTCAAGGAGTGGATTAAGAGTGGGTAGAAAGCTTGTTGTCTGATAGGTAATCTCTCTCTTATCTGTAGCCTTCCAAATCACTCTTTGTCTCAGCTTTTCTTGTCCCTCTCTTATCAATACCACGATGGTCAGTGCGTCTCTAAGCTTTCCTCTCGCTGTAAGTTCTCCATCCTACAAGCTCTTCCTCCTCTCTGCATTGTCACTGTATTGAAGTTAAGACTGTATTACACCGACTCCTACTCAAATCATTCTTTCCCAGGCTGTCAGGCTGTGGAACTCCCCACCTGCTTTGTTGTCCCTTCCACCTACAATCTACTTTTAAAACTCAAGCTAAACATTACTCAGCTGGTCGCTACTTCCTGATTTATCTCATCTCTTTTACTCTTTTCACCTTTGCTGGCATCTTGCACAGTGGAATTCAGCCCTTCATCAACAATCTTTACAATTTCTCTAGAAATCAGGAAGTTGTCCTGAATTTGTTTACGATATCGCTGCACAGTGACCAGAAGAAATCATCCCCACTAGCACCAGCTAAAAGTATTTCCTGTTTGTTTGCTATGGCGATGGGCACCAAGGATTTAATTGCCGTCAGTTGTTGCTTGGAACTGGTTATTCAGAGTGAGAGCTCTGATCTCAGTGGGCTTATAATTGAGTATCAGTGTCTGAGGCAGGGGTTAGGAAGATCAGCACAAAATCCCACAATTAAAGAAAAGCATGCAGGTCTCAGACAGTTGTGCATTGTCCGCATGCCCGATACGAGACTCCCAAAACAAGCGCTCTACTCGGAGCTCCGGCACGGCAAGAGAGCCCCAGGTGGGCAGAGGAAACGCTTCAAGGACACCCTCAAAGCCTCCTTGAAAAAGTGTAACATCCCCACCGACACCTGGGAATCCCTGGCCCAAGACCGCACAAAGTGGAGGAGAAGCATCCGGGAAGGTGCTGAACACCTCGAGTCTCTTCGCCGGGAGCAAGCGGAAGCCAAGCGCAGGCAGCGCAAGGAGTGCACGTCAACCCAAGCACCCCACCCACCCGTCCCTTCAACCACCGTCTGCCCCACCTGTGACAGAGACTGTAGGTCCCGCATTGGACTCATCAGTCACCTGAGAACTCATTTTTAATGTGGAAGCAAGTCATCCTCGGTGCCGAGGGACTGCCTAAGAGAAGAAGAAGAGGTAATCCCACCTCCTCTTTAATTGTGGCCGTGGGGAATTTGCAACTCCATGTGTCTCTGGCAGTGTAATCACAGCTTACCTGAAACGGGAATCGGTGCCTTCCCTCCTTTTCTTGCTTTCCAGCCAGAGAAGGGACGGGAATGTTCTAGGAGACAAGATTATAAATGAAAAGGTCGGAGTAAATAGAACTATTGAACCTGTGGATTTTCTTTTCTCCCCATGGGGAAGTGCGTGGCCTCCACATGGTAACCGGCAGCCCACAGTGGCATGATTGACGTTAGGAGCTCACTGTGTGGGGAATTGCAACCCAGGTGAGTGTCCTATCAACTCTGTTGCACCAATCCTGAGATGGCCCTCAAGAAAGATGTTGTTTAGGAATGTGGCCCATAAAAACTGAGTCAATAACACTGGTCCAGGGATTGTGTTGTTCATTGAACCTGACTGGGCTCACCCCAGAATTCAAACATGTAACTTAGAGAATCATTTGTGCGATACAATCATCCCAGCACACTCACTGGCAGCTGAGCTGGAAATAACCTGCTGCTCACCAAAAGCAGGACAGGGTTGACAAAGGACGAGGCTTCTTTCCACCTCCAATTTGCTCAGCTTTTTTCCCCTCCAATCCCTCACTCAGTAGCCACTCACATGTGTGAACCTAGAGACTGAGTGTTAGCACCCTTCAATTGGGCAGTCTTCCCATCTGGGCCTGATCCTCACCCAGTGTCCCCACTTACGCACTTCCCAGCAGGAGTAATTGGTCATTGATTCAGTGCAGGAATCCATTCAGATTGTCTCTCCTCTCTAGCCCAGGATGCTGTCGGTTGTAGCCTCAACTGCTGCCCTGTGTGAGATTGACCTCTGCAGCACAGACTGAGGACTGAATCTGGGACCTCCTGCCCTGTATAGGCAATACCTTCACACAGCATTGGTGGCTGCTAAAGATTGCAAACACTGATCTTGAGTCAGATGGTGAGTGCCCTTTTGTCCCAGTAGGGTGAGGGTGTGCAGGGGTCAGTCTGGGTGTGTGGGCTGATAGTTGATGAGGTGAGTATCTGTACTAGGATAACTCCACAGTAAAAGGCTGCTACAGGCTGCACCCTGGAGTTAAACCTAGAGCTAGTCCTGCAGTGTAAATGGGCTTTCCGACTGAATCCAAACTGCATCATCACTATAGTAACAGCTTAGGGTGAATTTGGAGTGGTACAGATAACCTAATCGCCCACGGGAGAGTGACAGAACTAGGGAAAGCATCACAATCCTGGAATTTAATTCCTCATATTTACTGGGATGTGCTGAAGTGTTTCCATTGGGACCCAACAGCAACAATGAATTCACAAAATACAAAAAGGTTGGCACAGTCGCTCTGGTATTGCTTCAGCCAGGCTGATTAGGAGGGTATTTTAAATTCCTTTTATTTTTTACTTGTTGGGGTGAGGGGTGTTAGTGTTGGGGAATTGAACACTTTGGGGGGTCATTTTGACTTTGGACAATCGTGTAAAATGGGTGATATCAGATTAGCTGATGGAAATGAAAATCGGGAAAGATGTGTAACTAGGGCAGTAGACGGGCTCCACTTAAACTGGGCTGGGTTCCAGTGTCCTGGCGAACCGAATAACTAGAGCAGTAGACGGGGCTTTAAACTAATGAAGGCGGGTGGGAGGATTCAGGAAAGAGTAAATTTAAAAGCAGTGAGAGAAATGTCAAGGCTCGAGAGCAGAGTAGAGATTTGGGTAAAAATAAGCAGAGTGGGTCAGGAAGGGACAGAGAGAGTAACAAAGGTAATAGGGCATCAGAGACTAAGGTGACATCAGGGAAAAATAGAAATAAGTCAAAGCTAAAGGCACTATATCTGAATGCGTGAAGCATTCTCATCAAAATAGAGGAATTAATAGCGCAGATAGAAATTAATAGGTTTGATCTAATAGCCATAATGGAGACGGGGTTGCAAAGTGGCCAAGGTTGGGAACTAAATATTCCAGGACACTTAACTTTTAGAAGAGGTAGGCAAAATGGAAAAGGAGGAGGGCTAGCCCTGATAATAAAGGATGGGATAAAGACAGTAGAGAGAAAGGATCTTAGCTCCGAAAATCAAGAGGTAGAATCAATTTGGGTGGAGCTAAGAAACATCATGGGGCAGAAAACATTGGTGGGAGTTGTTTATAGGCCCCCAAACAGTAGTTGTAACGTAGGGCAGAGTATAAATCAGGAAATTAGAGGCGCATGTAACAAGGGTAATACAGTAATCATGGGAGACTTTAATCTACATATAGACTGGGCAAACCAAATTTGCAGTAACAGTGTGGAGGACAAATTCATGGAAAGTATGCAAGATAGTTTTCTAGATCAGTATGTTGAGGAACCAACTAGGGAACAGACTATTTTAGGTCTAGTTATTGTGTAATGAGAAAGAGTTAATTAATAACCTTGTAGTAAAGGGGCCTTTAGGGAAGAGTGACCATAATATGATAGAATTTTATATTGAGTTTGAAAGTGATTTAGTTAAATCTGAAACTAGGGTCTTAAATCTAAACAAAGCAAAATCTAAACCAAACAAACTACGTAGGTATGAAGGGCGAGTTGGCTAAGGTAGATTGGGAAACTACATTAAAAGATATGATGGTAGACAAGCAATGGCTAGCATTTAAAGAATTAATACATAATTTATAACAAATATACATTCCTTTTAAGGCACAAAAAACTCACAGGATAAGTGGTCCAACCGTGGCTAACAAGAAAAGTTAAAGATAGTATTAGATCAAAGGAAGAGACTTATAATGTTGCCAAAAAGAGTAGTAAGCCTGCGGATTGGGAGGATTTTAGAATTCAACAAAGGAGGACCAAGAAATTGATAAAGAAAGGGAAAATAGAATATGAGAGTAAACTAGCGGGAGACATAAAAAATAGACTGTAAAAGCTTCTATAGGTATGTAAAAAGGAAAAGATTAACGAAATTAAATGTGGGTCCCTTACAGGCTGAGACAGGAGAAATTATAATGGGGAATAAGGAAATGGCAGAGAAATTAAACAAATACTTTGGCCGCGATTTTCTCAGTGGTGTCGGGATAGGGGCGGGTCAGCTGGTTTCCGGAGTCCAGTCCCGCCCCCAGCTGCTTCCGCTCTGCAGACGTGATTTTTCCTTGATTGGCCTTGTTTACCGGCCAACTAACAGGACGTGGGTCCGATGACATCATTTGATGACGAGTCATCTGCCAGTTTCCTTAAAGGGACCATGCACAATTTTATTTTAAAAAGTTGACTTTTCAGTGTTTGACAGCATTGAGGTGCTGAAAACACTGACAATCAGTGCACAATGGTGAACTCTTGCACCGAGACTCTCCAATGACTCCCTCCATATGCTTATGGAGGGAATCACAGTACGCAGGGAGGTTCTCTTCCCTTCCAAGGGTGGAAGAGACCTCCCCAGGACACTAACTTACCTTGCACCTCCACCCAACCCTCTCTATCTACTTTATCACTTCCCCATCTCACTAGCCACCCCTCACACTCACCCTCATTCTACTGCAAGCATACCAACTAACAACACAAGGGTGGGCACTTGAGAGGTTTAGCCAATGCCCATGTGAAGTTTCTGGTAATGTGTTGTCATACAGTGAAATCTCTTTTTCAAAAAGTGCCCCTTATTGGACAGATCTGAGCGCACATTGAGAAGGGTCTTACTGTGTTCCAATGATTGTTCAGTTATAACTCCCCCCCCCCCCGCCCCCCCGCCCTGCTATGATGATGTGTGTGCATGGAATGGCTTGGACATGAAAGAGATGCTTCACGGTGCTGGTGTGGGATGGTGTCAACCTGGCGCATCATGTGGCAGCCAGGGTTTACAGCATCAAGTGAAGAAAGTCTGGCCATGGTGATGCCATCGTTGGCCTCCCGGCCAGCAATGTTGTCAGGGCTGATGCCCTGTGTCCAGTGCAGCATCAGGTGATGGCGGCGAAGGTTGGTGATAAGGTTGGTGATGTTGGGGATGATTGTGGAAGGATTTGGAGGACCAAGATCTGATTGTTTCATTGGTTCCAATGTTGCTGGAATAGATGGCAGCCGCAGGTGAGATGACAGAAGCGATCTGTCACTGGCGAGAGAGGTTCTCCCAATGAGGTGGCACTGGACATACAGTTGGATTTAAAAACTTGTAAGCTAAAGAAATCTGTATAGGTATTAAAAATGCAGTAACCAACATTTTCTTTGCTCTGAAACTCACCATGTGCAACATTGCATCCTTGACATCACTTCTGCAGCTGTCATCCTTTCACAAAGATCAGACCCGACTCTCAACATGCCACACTTACCTGGCGTGTTGTCCGGACGTTGTAAAACCCGACCGAGAAGCTGGAAAATCGAAAAAGACCCTGAAAATTGATCATAAGTACCTGTTAATAGGCAGTTAATTGCCTTTAATCCGTTTCCCGTCGCTAGGTGTCAGGTCCATTCGCAAATCGGGGACCCGACACTTGAGAAGGTTGTGTGAGGCGGGATGACGGTGGGTTCGGAACCCGCCGTCAATCGAAACGACTTTAACCTCTGACCCGCCTCCAAACCATCCTCTGAGAGTCGGCAAAATCGCGACCTTTGTGTCTGTCTTCATGGAAGAAGACGCAAAAAACTTGCCGGAAATAGTGGAGAACCAAGGGTTGGCGAGAATGAGGAACTGAAAGAAATTAGTAATGGTAAAAAAATACTATTGGGGAAATTAATGGGACTGAAAGCCGCTAAATCCCCTGGACCTATATCCTAGGGTTTTGAAAGAGGTGACTATAGAGATAATGGTTGTCATTTTCCAAAATTCCATAGATTCTAGAACGGTTCCCGCAGATTGGAAGGTAGCCAATGTAACCTCACTATTTAAGAAAGGAGGGAGAGAGAAAACGGGGAACTACAGACCAGTTAGCCTGACATCAGTAGCAGGGAAAATGCTAGAATCTATTATTAAGGACGTGGTAACAGGGCACTTAGAAAATAATAATAGGATTGGGCAGAGTCAACACGGGTTTATGAAAGGGAAATCATGATTGACAAATCTGTTAGAATTTGTTGAGCTTGTAACTCACATGATAGATAAGGAGGAACCAATGGATGTGGTGTATTTGGATTTTCAGAAGGCATTCGCTAACGTGCCACACAAGAGGTTATTAAACAAAATTAGAGCTCGTGGGATTGGGGGTAATATACTAGCATGGACTGAGGATTGGTTAACGGACAGAAAACAGAGAGTAGGAATAAACGGGTCATTTTCGGGTTAGCAGGCTGTAACTAGTGGGGTACCGCAAGGATCAGTGCTTGGGCCTCAGCTATTCACAATCTATATCAATGATTTGGAAGAGGGGACCAAATGTAATATATCCAAAATAACAACAGAAAATGCTGGAAAAACTCAGCAGGCCAGGCAGCATCCGTGGAGAGAGAAACAGAGTTAACGTTTCAGGTCGAAGACCCTTCGTCAGAATATATCCAAGTTTGCTGATGATACAAAGCTAGGTGGGAATGTAAGTTGTGAGGAGGATGCAAAGAGGCTTCAAGGGATATAGACAGGCTAAGTGAGTGGGCAAGAACATGGCAAATGGAATATAATGTGGAGAAATGTGAAGTTATCCACTCCACTTTGGTAGAAAAAATAGAAAAGCAGAGTATTTTTTAAATGGTGAGAGATTGGGAAATGTTGGTGTTCAGGGGGACCTGGTTGTCCTTGTACACGAATCACTGAAAGTTAACATGCAGGTCCAGCAAGCAATTAGGAAAGCAAATGGTATGTTGGCCTTTATTACAAGAGGATTTGAGTATAAGAGTAAAGACGTCTTACTGCAATTATATAGGGCCCTGGTGAGACCACACCTGGAGTACTGTGTACAGTTTTGGTCTCCTTACCTAAGGAAGGATATACTTGCCATAGAGGGAGTGCAACGAAGTTTCACCAGACTGGTTCCTGGGATGGGGGGATTGACCTATGAGGAGAGATTGAGTAGACTAGGCCTATATTCTCTAGAGTTTAGAAGAATGAGAGGTGATCTCATTGAAACATACAAAATTCTTACAGGGCTTGACAGAGTAGATGCAGGGACGATGTTTCCCCTGGCTGGGGAGTCTAGAACCAGGGGTTACAGTCTCAGAATAAGGGGTCGGCCATTCAGGACTGAAATTAGGAGAATTTCTTCGCTCCGAGGGTGGTGAATCTTTGGAATTCTCTACCCCAGAGGGCTGTGGAGGCTCAGCCATTGAGTATATTCAAGACAGTAATCGATAGATTTTTGGATGTTAAGGGAATCAAGGGATATGGGGATAGTGCAGGAAAATGGAGATGAGGTAGAAGATCGGCCATGATCTTATTGAATGGTGGAGCAGGTACGAAGGGCCAAATGGCCGACTCCTGCTGCTATTTCTTAGGATCTTCTGTTTACATTCTTTAGCACCGTAGCACTGTCACTGGCTCCTGACGCAAGGGTCACAAAAGCAAACTTGGCAGATTCTTTCAGGTCAGCAGCCAGGAACCTAGGAATGTACAAAACCAGAAAAGATCATTTTGATCCAATTGGTCGACCCCAGAGTTCAAACACAAAGTACAGATCACTACCGATATCCATCGATGAACTTTCTCACCAAATACCGATCCAGCTTCCTCCTCAGCCTTGGTCCTGTCAGTGTGTGTGTGTGTGATTGCGAGCGGATGTGAATTTGTGCCTGTACATGTGTGTATGAGTGTGTGATTGTGAGTGTGCGGGTATATGTGGAGTGAGCGTGAAAGTATGAATGTGAGTGTGTGTGTGTGTGTGTGTTAATGTTCATTGTGATCATGTTACATTTGCATAAAGGTATTGCATGAAAATAGCAAAATATATTGTTTTTATTTGTACAAAATTTCATTTCAGTGAGGTCTTGTGCACTTCAAATTATTTTTTGTGCAGAAGAATTGAAATAATTTACTGTTTTAATGTTTATAAATGTGTTTTAATTCTCCAGCTCAGTTGCTTCTCAAACTCAATGCGCAGTGTTTGTGTAAAATGCAGTTTCCGACTATTAATCTGTCAGTCTATTCAGGTTAAGTTTCCCTGCAGTGATTAGAGACAAAAAGAGAGGCAGAGGCTGATGTATGCCAGGTAGCTAAGGGCAGAGATAAGGGGCAGGGAGAACTGTGCAGCAGTGTCACTGAGCACACCAGCTCAGCTCCCGAATCTCTTCATTTAGTTTTTAATAAAAGCACAATGTTGCATAATTGCTGTTGTTGGTGGTATAATTCCAAATATTGGAACTCTGCTGATTTGAAAATATATAATTTAAATTTAATCTCAAGCAGAGTGCAGTTTTTGCTTGTACTGTGCTTGGTCTGGGATCTGTCTTGCAAATGGGTTGCCACTGCTAATTTACAGCCTGGATTTTCCTCGCTAATATTGGGCGATGAACCGCAACTTCTGTAAGAAAAGGAAAACAATGTGAACGCTGCAGAAAAAATGTATTAGTTTACACCAAAAGAAACAACATGTGTGGAAAAAAAATTACAGAAATCCAGTGGCAGATGGATAGAAATCTTAGGAGTTCACGGATCCTTCAGGATCTCCTCATGGAGTCCCAGGGATCCCAGTTTGAAAATCTACGGTCTAGGCATTGAATGCGTCAGCGGACTAACACAAGAAATAGGAGCAGGAATAGGCCACTTGGCCCCTCGAGCCTGCTCCGCCATTCAATAAGATCATGGCTGATCTTGGGCTCAAAGCCACTTCCCTGCCCACTCCCCATAACCCTTCACTCCCTTATCTTGCAAAAATCTGTCTATCGCCACCTTATATGTATTTTAATGATTCAGCCTCCATGGCTCTCTGGGGCAGAGAATTCCACAGATTTACGACCCTCTGAGAAGAAATTCCTCCTCATCTCAGTTCTAAAAGGGCGACCCTTTATTCTGAAACTATGCCCCCGAGTTCTGGTTTTCCCCATGAGGGGAAACATCCTCTCTGCATCTACCCTGTCGAGCCCCCTCAGTATCTTATATGTTTCAATAAGATCACCTCTCATTCTTCTAAATTCGAATGAGTATAGGCCCAACCAACCTGCTCAACCTTTCTTCATAAGACAACCCCCTTGACATGAATCAGTCATTCATGAAAGAAAGACTTATGAAATAATACTGAGCGGCCTATGGGTGGCGCTGTCCAGGGAGAGTATAAATACTCGGGCACGGGCCCAGCTTGCGCAGGACATTCTTAACAGGAACTAGTGAAGGACACAACTAGACCTCCATGTTGTAAAACAGTTGATTAAAGCTTTGTTGAACGCTTAGACCAAGTGCCTAGTAGTTTTCTTACGTTACCCCTCATCTCAGGGATCAACCTAGTGAACTTTCTCTGAACTGCCTCCAATGTAAGTATATCCTTCCTTAAATAAGGAGACCAAAACTGTACGCAGTACTCCAGGTATGGTCTCACCAATACCATGTACAGTTGTAGCAAGACTTCCCTGCTTTTATACTACAACCCCCTTGCAATAAAGGCCAACATTCCATTTGCCTTTTTGATTACTTGCTGTACCTGCATGCTAACTTTTTGTATATCATGCACAAGTACCCCCAGGTCCCTCTGAACTGTAGCATTTTGTAATCTCTCTCTATTTAAATAATAATTTGCTTTTTTATTTTTCCTGCCAAAGTGGATAACCTCGCACTTTCCCACATTATACTCCATCTGTCAAATGTTTGCCCACTCACTTAGCCTGTCTATATCCCCTTACAGATTCTTTGAGTCCTCTGCACAACTTGCTTTCCCAAGACTATTCGACTGGTTGTGGCATCACAGCCAGGCCCAATCCCGGCCTCACCAAACATCCACACATGGAGGAATCACTTTATGTGCAATCTGGTGGGGAGAGCCATGCCTTCCTGATCTTGAGGCAGTGAGGTCAAATGTATCCCCTTCTACTGCCTCTGGCTGAGCCCAGTTAGAGTCATAGAGTTTTTTACAGCACAGAAAGAGGCCCTTCGGCCCATCGTGTCTGCGCCGCCACGTAACTCCACACAGACCAGCGATTGAATCCAGAATCGTCCGACCTGCATTGTTCTGTCCCACACTGGGCGGTGAGTTTGTCTAATGAATCAGCAGGGAACCTTCTGTTAACAATTTATTTAAAGATCTTTGTCCGCTCATGCATCTGTTTCCTAGTTGACCTATTCATGTTTACAGTGATTTAGAACTCTACCCCCAGGACAGCATATCCCGCTTTCATAGTTACAGACGTCTGTTTGCAGGGTGTCCCTGCTTGGAGTCAGATGTCCCTTTCTATTCATAGGAGCTTTGACCTTTGCAGACCACACTGACTTCATGAAGCAGAGAGCTGATCCCTGTGTATTACAAAGACAGTTTGGAACAGGGAGCTAGCTTTTATTGTTGAGATGTAGTCCTGAGCAAAGGCTTACTGAATACTCACACCTATCAGAAAGCAACCACATGCGCTTAATTAAAAACATTTTTTTTTCTGTATTTAATCTTCTGTTTGGAGAGATTCAAACATGGAGTTGTGGGAAAGATGGGCATGGATTTGGGAGGCGACAACACATTCAACGACCTTGGAGAGTAAAGGGAGGTTGGAGATGGGGCAGTTTTTTTTTATTTATTCGCTTATGGGATGTGGGTGTCGTTGGCAAGACCAGCATTTATTGCCCATCCCTAATTGCCCTTGAGAAGGTGGTGGTGAGCTGCTTCTAGAACCGCTGCAGTCCGTGTGGTGAAGGTACTCCCACAGTGCTGCTGGGTTGGTAGTTTCAGGATTTTGACCCAGCGACGATGAAGGACCAGCGATATACCTCTAAGTCAGGATGGTGTGTGACTTGGAGGGGAACTTGGAGGTGGTGGTGTTCCCATGCGCCTGCTGCACTTGTCCTTCTAGGTGGAAGAGGTCGTGGGTTTGGGAGGTGCTACCGCAGAAGCCTTGGTGAGTTGCTGCAGTGCATCTTGTAGATGGTACACACTGCAGCCACGGTACGCCGGTGGTGGAGGGAGTGAATGTTTTAAGGTGGTGGACAGGGTGCCAATCAAGCAGGCTGCTTTGTCCTGGATGGTGTCGAGCTTCTTGAGTGTTGTTGAAGCTGCACTCATCCAGGCAAGTGGAGAGTATTCCATCACACTCCTTACTTAGAAACATAGAAGATAGGAGCAGGAGTAGGCCATTCGGCCCCTCGAGCCTGCTCCGCCATTCAATGAGATCATGGCTGATCATCCAAACTCAGTACCCTATCCCTGCCTTCTCCCCATATCCCTTGATCCCTTTAGCCTTAAGAAATATATCTAACCCCTTCTTGAATATATTTAATGAATTGGCCTCAACTGCCTTCTGTGGTAGAGAATTCCACAGGTTCACCACTCTCTGGGTGAAGAAATTCCTCCTCATCTCAGTCCTAAATGGCTATAGAATACTTGTGCCTTGTAGATGGTAGAAATGCTTTGGGGAGTCAGGAGGTGAGACACCTGCTGCAGAATACCTAGCCTCTGACCTGCTCTTGTTGCCACAGTACGTGGCTGGTCCAGTTAAGTTTCTGGTCAATGGTGACCCCCAGGATGTTGATGGTGGGGGGATTCGGCAATGATAATGCCGTTAAATGTCAAGGGGAGGTGGTTAGACTCTTGCTTGTTGGAGATAGTCATTGCCTGGCACTTCTGTGGCGCGAATGTTACCTGCCACTTATCAGCCCAAGCCTGAACGTTGTCCAGGTCTTGTTGCATGCGGGCATGGACTGCTTCATTATGTAAGGAATTGTGAATGGCGCTGAACACTGTGTAGTCATCAGCGAACATCCCCATTTCTGACCTTATGTTGGAGGGAAGGTCATTGAAGCAGCTGAAGATGGTTGGGCCTAGGACACTGCCCTGAGGAACTCCTGCAGCGATGTCCTGGGGCTGAGATGATTGACCTGCAACCACCACAACCATTTTCCTTTGTGCTAGGTATGACTCCAGCCAGTGGAGAGTTTTCCCCCAATTCCCATTGACTACAGTTTTACTAGGGCTCCTTGATGCCACACTCCGTCAAATGCTGCCTTGATGTCAAGGGCAGTCACTCTCACCTCACCTCTGGAATTCAGCTCCTTTGTCCATGTTTGGACCAAGGCTGTAATGAGGTCAGGAGCCGAGTGGTCTTGGCCGAACCCAAACTGGGCATCAGTGAGCAGGTTATTGGTGAGTAAGTGCCGCTTGATAGCACTGTTGATGACACCTTCCATCACTTTGCTGATGATTGAAAGTAGACTGATAGGGTGGTAATTGGCCAGGTTTGCGAGGATAGGGGGGTGGAGGGTGATTTTTTTTTGAGGAGGGTGTGATGATGGTAGTTTTGAACAGGAGTGGGACAGTACCTGAGCACAGGGAACCATTTAAAATGCCCGATAGTATGGGAGCCAGGAAGGGAAGTTGGGTGGTCAACAGTTTAGTGGGAATAGAATCAAGGGAGCATGAGGAGGGTTTCATGGACAGGTGAGCTTGGAGATGGCATGGGGGTTGAGGGTGGGGGATGGGAGAGAAGCTAGAGAAAGACACGGGTTCATGGCTAGGGCAGGGGGAGCCTATGGGGAAGTTTGGCTAGGTGTACAAGGAGAAGGGTGGGAAGAAGCAGAGGCAGTTGAATGGATGGTCTTAATCTTTGTGACAAAGAAATCCACGAGCTCCTTGCACTTTGTTGGCGGTGTGGGTGGAGGGGGCAGGGGGGAGGGGTTTAAGGAGATGATTGGTAGTGGAGCGAAGTTGGTAGTGGTTATCTTCGCTCTCCAAGATGATCCTGAAGTAATGGGCAGTTTTGACAGAGGAGAATGAGGCTCAATTGCACTTGATATGGTCCAGCCAAATCTAGTGATGGATGGCTAAGTTAGTTGTGCACCAGATATGTTCAAGTCTGTGTCCCTCTGCCTCAGGGGACGAAGGATGGGACCCAGACCAGAGGCAATGAAACAGGAAATGTTTTGCTGGGGACCAGGGCAGCAAAGGTGGAGGTGAGGGATGGGAGAGCGAATCGATGGCTTGAGTAGTATCATAGGAACAAAGGACAGGAATGGGAAATCTAGTCCTCGAGCCTGTTGCGCCATTTAATCAGATCATGACTGAACTGTATCTCAACTACATTTACTCACCTTGGTTCCATATCCTTTGATACACTTGCCTAACAAAAATCTATTGATGTCAGTCTTGAAAATTTCCATTGACGCCCAGCATCCACAGCCTTTTGGGGAAGAAATGTCCAGATTTCCACTGCCCTTTGTGTGAAAGAATGCTTCCTGATTTCACTCCTGGGCGTCCTAGCACTAATGTTAAGATGTTGCCCCTCGTTCTGGACCCTCCCACCAGGGGAAATAGTTTCTCTGGATCTACTTGAACGCCTTTATCATTTTAAACACCTTGATCAGATCACCCCTAACCGTCTAAATTTAATGGAATACAAGCCATGATTATGCAACCTGTCCTCGTAATTTAACCCTTTAAGCCCGGGGATCAGTCTGGAGAATCTGTGCTGTCTGCCCTCCAAGGCCAATATATCCTTCCTGAGGTATGGTACCCAAAATTGAACGCAGTACTCCAGATGGCGTCTGACCAAAGCTGTGTACAACTGAAGCATAACTTCCACCCCTTCCTCCCCTCATGGTGTATAGAGGGTCAAAGGCTAGGCAGTTGGGAGTTTGAAAGTGCAGTTGTAAGTGTCTGGGCGAAAGTTTTTCTGGGGACAGATGCTGGAGGAAGAGGGTAGGAAGATATGGGTGTTGAGGGATACAAGGAGGTGGTTGCGGATGGCTTTTTCAGTGATTGAGACCAGGTGAGTTGAGATGGCAATTTTGAGGGGGTGTCTGTGACTATGGGTTGGAGAGTTTATATGGAGGGAGGGCAGTGAATGCAAAGGAGAGATGGCTAGGGTAGCTGCGATGAGTCTTGAAATCACTGAGTATGGAGTCACTTAGTGTAGATACTGAGGGAGGATATTGTGGAGAAACCCAGGGTGAGGTGGTAGACAAGGAGGAATGTAAGAGAGACGGTTGAACAACGAGAGGGGTAGGTGGAGAGACCGAGGTGTGATTTGGTAATAAGGGCCACACTGCCACCACAACAGTTTGGGTGGGGCAGGCGGTGGAAAGTATAGCCGGGGTGGAGGAAAGCTAGAGGAAGAAGGGATAATTGGGGCTGCTGCCCATAAGGAGGCAACGACAGGTACATCACTGGGTCCTTTGGACAATGCAGGAAGAGAGGCACAGAGGGTAGGTGTAGGTTGATTCAAGGTGGATTCAACTCTGGTACAGCGGCAGAAGAGTAGGAAGGCAGAGGAGTCGTGACAGGCTGAGCAGAGTTCCAGCCGTTGAAAAGAGCACAGGTAAAAACAGAGAACAAGCAGGGTAGGGGACTGGGCAATGTGCTCTGTACAGTTAGCTTGCACTTGTAGATCGAGCTAATTGGGCACAGGGGGTGGTAAGCAGTGGAGGAGAGGAGACTGGGGGTTTGGTGGGGAGAAGGATGGCAATGGATGCAGTTGCAAAAGAGAGGCGCTACCAGCCCGGGAGCCATCTTTCTTATTAATGCCATTAGTTCCGTGAAGCACTCTTCATCCTCCCCGAGAAGGTGACTGATATGTTTAGGAGACAAGTTTCAGTAAACCATGTCTGCCCTTAATTAGTATTAGTAAAAAAATAGTACTGGAGAAATTAATGGGACTGAAAGCCGATAAATCCCCTGGACCTGATGGCCTACATCCTAGGGTTTTGAAAGAGGTGGCTATAGAGATAGTGGATGCATTGGTTGGCATCTTCCAAAATGTCATAGATTCTAGAACGGTTCCCGCAGATTGGAAGGTAGCAAATGTAACCCCACTATTTAAGAAAGGAGGAAAGAGAGAAAACGGGGAATTACAGACCAGTTAGCCTGACATCAGTAGTAGGGAAAATGCTAGAATCTATTATTAAAGACGTGGTAACAGGGCACTTAGAAAATAATAACAGGATTGGGCAGAGTCAGCAGGGATTTATGAAAGGGAAATCATGTTTGACAAATCTGTTAAGAGTTTGTTGAGATTGTAACTAGCAGAATAGATAAAGGGGAACCAGTGGATGTGGTGTATTTGAATTTTCAGAAGGCATTCGATAAGGTGCCAACACAAGAGGTTATTAAACAAAATTAGGGCTCATGGGATTGGGGGTAATATACTAGCATGGATTGAGGATTGGTTAACGGACAGAAAACAGAGAGTAGGAATAAATGGGTCACTTTTGGGTTGGCAGGCTGTAACTAGTGGGGTACCACAAGGATCAGTGCTTGGGCCTCAGCTATTCACAATCTACATCAATGATTTGGATGAGGGGACCAAATGTAATCTATCCAAGTTTGCTGATGATACAAAGCTGGGTGGGAATGTAAGTTGTGAGAAGGATGCAAAGAGGCTTCAAGGGGATATAGACAGGCTAAGTGAGTGGGCAAGAACATGGCAAATGGAATATAATGTGGAGAAATGTGAAGTTATCCACTTTGGTAGGAAAAATAGAAAAGCAGAGTATTTTTTAAATGGTGAGAGATTGGGAAATGTTGGTGTTCAGAGGGACCTGAGTGTCCTTGTACACGAATTGCTGAAAGTTAACATGCAGGTACAGCAAGCAATTAGGAAAGCAAATGGTATGTTGGCCTTTATTACAAGAGGATTTGAGTATAAGAGTAAAGACATCTTGCTGCAATTATATAGGGCCCTGGTGAGACCACACCTGGAGTATTGTGTATAGTTTTGGTCTCCTTACCTAAGGAAGGATATACTTGCCATAGAGGGAGTGCAACGAAGGTTCACCCGACTGGTTCCTGGGATGGGGGGGATTGTCCTATGAGGAGAGATTGAGTAGACTAGGCCTATATTCTCGAGAGTTTAGAAGAATGAGAGGTGATCTCATTGAAACATACAAAATTCTTAGAGGGCTTGTCAGGGTAGATGCAGGGAGGGTGTTTCCCCTGGCTGGAGAGTCTAGAACCAGGGGTCACAGTCTCAGAATAAAGGGGTCGGCCATTTAGGACTGAGATGAGGTGAAATTTCTTCACTCAGAGGGTGGTGAATCTTTGGAATTCTCTACCCCAGAGGGCTGTGGAGGCTCAGTCGTTGAGTATATTCAAGACAGAGATCGATAGATTTTTGAATATTAAAGGAATCAAGGGATATGGGGATAGTGCAGGAAAGTGGAGATGAGGTAGAAGATCAGCCATGATCTTATTGAATGGCGGAGCAGGCTTGAAGGGCCAAATGGCCGACTCCTGCTCCTATTTCTTATGTTTTTTATTCTGGGGCAATGGAGAATATACAATATAAAGAGCCCTGTCCCCACTCCTCAGTAACTCCTCCAGCACAGTGAAAATGGATCCAAGTATGAGGGAAGGTTACGGGCTTGTGATTTAAAATGTTGCTGTATTTCACCGTGTGTCTTCAGTATTGTGATATAGAAGATAAATGTGCCCTGCTCAAGGTGACCATTCTACTCCTTGTTTCAGAACAATCCCCTGCATTTTTTAACATACAGAAGTTCTTTCATTCCTTAGTTTATGGAGATATTTTGTAACAAATGGAATGTACAATAGTTTGCACCAACCTAGAGCTTCAGGGGGTTCGAAAGTATCTCCTCAAACCCCAGTAAATTTGGCTACACCTCATGCCTTTGACACTTGGCTCAGTCTTCACTCCCATTGTTCGGCACAGGTTGGAAGGCCCGCTCCAGATGTTTCTCACTCCCCATCTGGAGCCTGCCCTAACAGTCCAATCACCTTGGTCTTGTTTTCCACTTGTTTCCTGTATTCCGTGCCGGTCTTTCCAATGAGTGCTGCGAGCTCCACATTTGCTGCAGGTGCTAATTAACGTCCTTCCAGATCAGCAAGTAGATATGTTGGCATCGTGACCATGGGCAAACCAAAAATATCTAGTGTTCTTTCTGTTGGAAAACAATGTAATTTGTAAAAGCATGAAAGAAATCATCAGAGACGCAGGTTGTTCTCAGGGAGCAGTAAGGGAAGACTGAATTTTGTGGCTAGAATTCTTCCCCCCTTCTCTGCTGACTCCTGCTGGAGTACGGTTATGACCATCTGGTATCTTGGCTAAGCGGCTACTCATGTGAGCCCATTTAGTGAGTGTAGGCAGGTGTCACTGGATAGCGATGCTGTCCTGATGTTGCTCAGCTGGCAAAGGCACTGGGCAACTGAACCATCCAGATCATGAAGGACCCAGGTCCAACTGAACCATCCAGATCATGAAGGACCCAGGTCCAACTGAACCATCCAGATCATGAAGGACCCAGGTCCAACTGAACCATCCAGATCATGAAGGACCCAGGTCCAACTGAACCATACAGATCATGAAGGACCCAGGTCCAACTGAACCATACAGATCATGAAGGACCCAGGTCCAACTGAACCATCCAGATCATGAAGGACCCAGGTCCAACTGAACCATACAGATCATGAAGGACCCAGGTCCAACTGAACCATACAGATCATGAAGGACCCAGGTCCAACTGAACCATACAGATCATGAAGGACCCAGGTCCAACTGAACCATCCAGATCATGAAGGACCCAGATCCAACTGAACCATCCAGATCATGAAGGACCCAGGTCCAACTGAACCATACAGATCATGAAGGGCGCAGGTCCAACTGAACCATCCAGATCATGAAGGACCCAGGTCCAACTGAACCATCCAGATCATGAAGGACCCAGGTCCAACTGAACCATCCAGATCATGAAGGACCCAGGTCCAACTGAACCATCCAGATCATGAAGGACCCAGGTCCAACTGAACCATCCAGATCATGAAGGACCCAGGTCCAACTGAACCATCCAGATCATGAAGGACCCAGGTCCAACTGAACCATACAGATCATGAAGGACCCAGGTCCAACTGAACCATCCAGATCATGAAGGACCCAGGTCCAACTGAACCATACAGATCATGAAGGACCCAGGTCCAACTGAACCATACAGATCATGAAGGACCCAGGTCCAACTGAACCATCCAGATCATGAAGGACCCAGGTCCAACTGAACCATCCAGATCATGAAGGACCCAGGTCCAACTGAACCATCCAGATCATGAAGGACCCAGGTCCAACTGAACCATCCAGATCATGAAGGACCCAGGTCCAACTGAACCATCCAGATCATGAAGGACCCAGGTCCAACTGAACCATACAGATCATGAAGGACCCAGGTCCAACTGAACCATACAGATCATGAAGGACCCAGGTCCAACTGAACCATACAGATCATGAAGGACCCAGGTCCAACTGAACCATACAGATCATGAAGGGCCCAGGTCCAACTGAACCATACAGATCATGAAGGACCCAGGTCCAACTGAACCATCCAGATCATGAAGGACCCAGGTCCAACTGAACCATCCAGATCATGAAGGACCCAGGTCCAACTGAACCATCCAGATCATGAAGGACCCAGGTCCAACTGAACCATCCAGATCATGAAGGACCCAGGTCCAACTGAACCATACGGATCATGAAGGACCCAGGTCCAACTGAACCATACAGATCATGAAGGACCCAGATCCAGTTCCTGGACATTGATAAGTAAGTTGGCTGCAGTTTGTACCATCTACAAGATGCACTGCAGCAACTCACCAAGGCTTCTTCGGTAGCACCTCCCAAACCCGCGACCTCCACCACCGAGAAGGACAAGGGCAGCAGGTGCATGGGAACACCACCACCTCCTTAGAGCAGAGAATGTTAAGAGGAGATTTGATAGAGGTGTTCAAAATGACGACTGGTTTTGATAGAGTAAATAAGGAGAAACTGTTTCCAGTGGCAGGAGGGTCGGTAACCAGAGGACACAGATTTAAGGTGATTGGCAAAAGAACAAGAGGCGAAATGAGTAAACAATTCTTACACCGCGAGTTATTGTGATCTGGAATGCACTGCCTGAAATGGTGGTGGAAGCAGATTCAACAGTAACTTTCGAAAGAGAATTGAATAAATACTTGAAGGGAAAAAAATACAGGGCTCTGGGGAAAGAACACTGGAGTGGTATTAATTGAATAGCTCTGCCAAAGAGTTGGCACAGGCATGATGGGCCGAATGGCCTCCTTCTGTGCTGTATTATTCTATGATTCCAAGTTCCCCTCCAAGTCACACACCATCCTGACTTGGAAATATATCGCCGTTCCTGCATTGTCGCTGGGTCAAATTCCTGGAACTCCCTCCCTAACAGCACTGTAGGAGGTACCTTCACCACACGGACTGCAGCGGTTCAAGAAGGCAGCTCACCACCACCTTCTCAAGGGCAATTAGGCATGGGCAATAAATGCAGGCCTTGCCAACGATGCTCACATCCCGAGAATGAATTTAAAAAAAATCTGATCTCAGCCCACTGGCATTTGGGTGCTACAGTTGCCTTGCATGCACCTGGCGAAGGAAGGAAAAGATCAGCCAGGGTTCCTGCTCCTGATCACTATTCACTGGGAATTCATTTGGAAGTATGTGTGCGAGGGCAGGATTGGCCACAACTGTGATGTCCTCGCAACAAATGAATATCCTGCCAACACTCATTTCTAGGCTCCCACATGAAGAATGGCCACTTGGGGAGATAGCAATCGGAGTCCAGCACATGTGGAACTGTTCCACGGTAAGAGTCCGCGCCTTCAGGAGAGGAGAGAAGAAAACTAGAGAAAAATATTTTTAACACTTATTTTGATAATCGATGATATTTTTTCTTCATGCAAATCCTCTGCAGGTATATATTTAATTACAAGAAAAAACAGCATTAAAAAGGCTATTAGGTCATTTTGGCCACCTGAGGTACTTTATTTACACAATATTAATTAAACTAATGAACACAGCAGTACAGGAGACAAATGCATCGTTTAATTCACAAACAGATGAAACAGTTTTCAGCACACAACAACACAGCTTCATTCGAATTCAATTCATGGCCAAAGTGATTAATTTCCCCTTTGTCATTTTTAGGGAATCCATAATGTTATGGATTAAAATTGAGAGACTCATCGTCATTGAGGACTGAACTGACTCAAAGCACTGACGTTGCTGAGTGCGTCTGTTGCCTAACAACATTTTTAGGAATGAAGAAAAAGGCTGATAGGTCCAACTGGTCCTTTCCTATTCCATTTTCTTCCCCTCCTCTCCTGAAGGTGCTGACTCTCCCTGGGGTACAGTCCCCTCCTCTCCTGAAGGCACTGACTCTTCCTGGGGTACAGTTCCCCATCTCTCCTGAAGGTGCTGACTCTCCCTGGGGTACAGTTCCCCTCCTCTCCTGAAGGTGCTGACTCTCCCTGGGGTACAGTTCCTCCTCTCCTGAAGGTGCTGACTCTCCCTGGGGTACAGTTCCTCCTCTCCTGAAGGTGCTGACTCTCCCTGGGGTACAGTTCCCCTCCTCTCCTGAAGGTGCTGACTCTCCCTGGGGTACAGTTCCCCATCTCTCCTGAAGGTGCTGACTCTCCCTGGGGTACAGTTCCCCTCCTCTCCTGAAGGCACTGACTCTTCCTGGGGTACAGTTCCCCATCTCTCCTGAAGGTGCTGACTCTCCCTGGGGTACAGTTCCCCTCCTCTCCTGAAGGCACTGACTCTTCCTGGGGTACAGTTCCCCATCTCTCCTGAAGGTGCTGACTCTCCCTGGGGTACAGTTCCCCTCCTCTCCTGAAGGTGCTGACTCTCCCTGGGGTACAGTTCCCCTCCTCTCCTGAAGGTGCTGACTCTCCCTGGGGTACAGTCCCCTCCTCTCCTGAAGGCACTGACTCTCCCTGGGGTACAGCTCCCCTCCTCTCCTGAAGGTGCTGACTCTCCCTGGGGTACAGTTCCCCATCTCTCCTGAAGGCTCTGACTCTCCCTGGGGTACAGTTCCCCTCCTCTCCTGAAGGCACTGACGCTTCCTGGGGTACAGTTCCCCATCTCTCCTGAAGGTGCTGACTCTCCCTGGGGTACAGTTCCCCATCTCTCCTGAAGGTGCTGACTCTCCCTGGGGTACAGTTCCCCTCCTCTCCTGAAGGCACTGACTCTTCCTGGGGTACAGTTCCCCATCTCTCCTGAAGGTGCTGACTCTCCCTGGGGTACAGTTCCCCTCCTCTCCTGAAGGTGCTGACTCTCCCTGGGGTACAGTTCCCCCTCCTCTCCTGAAGGCACTGACTCTCCCTGGGGTACAGTTCCCCATCTCTCCTGAAGGCTCTGACTCTCCCTGGGGTACAGTTCCCCTCCTCTCCTGAAGGCACTGACTCTTCCTGGGGTACAGTTCCCCATCTCTCCTGAAGGTGCTGACTCTCCCTGGGGTACAGTTCCCCATCTCTCCTGAAGGTGCTGACTCTCCCTGGGGTACAGTTCCCCTCCTCTCCTGAAGGCACTGACTCTTCCTGGGGTACAGTTCCCCATCTCTCCTGAAGGTGCTGACTCTCCCTGGGGTACAGGCCCCTCCTCTCCTGAAGGTGCTGACTCTCCCTGGGGTACAGTTCCCCTCCTCTCCTGAAGAAAATGACTCTCCCTGGGGTACAGTCCCCTCCTCTCCTGAAGGCACTGACTCTTCCTGGGGTACAGTTCCCCATCTCTCCTGAAGGTGCTGACTCTCCCTGGGGTACAGTTCCCCATCTCTCCTGAAGGTGCTGACTCTCCCTGGGGTACAGTTCCCCTCCTCTCCTGAAGGCACTGACTCTTCCTGGGGTACAGTTCCCCATCTCTCCTGAAGGTGCTGACTCTCCCTGGGGTACAGTTCCCCTCCTCTCCTGAAGGTGCTGACTCTCCCTGGGGTACAGTTCCCCCTCCTCTCCTGAAGGCACTGACTCTCCCTGGGGTACAGTTCCCCATCTCTCCTGAAGGCTCTGACTCTCCCTGGGGTACAGTTCCCCTCCTCTCCTGAAGGTGCTGACTCTCCCTGGGGTACAGTCCCCTCCTCTCCTGAAGGCACTGACTCTTCCTGGGGTACAGTTCCCCATCTCTCCTGAAGGCACTGACTCTCCATGGGGTACAGTTCCCCTCCTCTCCTGAAGGTGCTGACTCTCCCTGGGGTACAGTTCCCCTCCTCTCCTGAAGGTGCTGACTCTCCTTGGGGTACAGTTCCTCCTCTCCTGAAGGTGCTGACTCTCCTTGGGGTACAGTTCCCCTCCTCTCCTGAAGGCGCTGACTCTCCCTGGGGTACAGGTTCCACAAATGCTGTTTACCTTCTGGTACCTTGTCCAAGTGGCCATGCTTCATGTGCGAGTCTAGACAAGTGAGTGTCAGCAGGATATTCAGTCACAGAGGGTGTCAGAGCCAAGACTGAACCTGATCTCACCCAATGTCCACCACCTGCTGGGAGTCACTGGATGATGATCAGGAGCAGCAACCTGGCAGATTTTTCTCTCTCTATACCAGAGCAGGCTAAGGCCAGTGAATTTAAGATTTGTCAAACTTGCAATCTTTAGTTTATAAAATAGGTGCTAAATTTATCAGAACCTTAGATGAGATGTAACATGAGAAAGACTGTAGCAACACAAAAATTACCAGGAAGTTAAGAGAGTGAACCACTGGATTGAAGAGGAATACACCAAAGACAGGCAGTGAACTCTGGAGAGAGAAACATAATCCAGAGGAGAGGCTAAAAACATCAAAAAGGAACAGGACACATTGGAAGAGGAAGATACAGGAGGAGCAACATAATGGTGGGAAGTGAGACACAGTGAACATTCATAAAGAATCCCAGCACTCACACCAGAGACCTGTAAAACATCACCTGTCATGTCCTGCTGGAGAACCTGCAAGTTGTGGCAGGAGTGTTGGTGTGTGACGGGGATTGATGAGCGATGGGACATCGCCCTGACTTGCTGTATAGAGAGCCGGTATCTCTCACAGGAGGAAGACAGCTTGAGCGTGAAGAGGGCGAGCAAGGGAGGAAAGGAAGGAAGCAAATAACTTAAATGCCAAGTCACTGTGTACAAACATTGCACTATCTCCTACTCTAACCCATTCTGTCCCAGGACCTCTAAACTGTGGAACTCTGCCCCTTCCTCAAACTGTGGAACTCCTCCCCTCCATCAGTCTCCCCTCAAACTGTGGAACTCCTCCCCTCCCTCAGTCTCCCCTCAAACTGTGGAACTCCTTCCCTCCATCAGTCTCCCCTCAAACTGTGGAACTCCTCCCCTCCCTCAGTCTCCCCTCAAACTGTGGAACTCCTTCCCTCCATCAGTCTTTCCTCAAACTGTGGTACTCCTCCCCTCCCTCAGTCTCCCCTCAAACTGTGGAACTCCTCCCCTCCCTCAGTCTCCCCTCAAACTGTGGAACTCCTCCCCTCCATCAGTCTTCCCTCAAACTGTGGAACTCCTCCCCTCCCTCAGTCTCCCCTCAAACTGTGGAACTCCTCCCCTCCCTCAGTCTCCCCTCAAACTGTGGAACTCCTCCCCTCCCTCAGTCTCCCCTCAAACTGTGGAACTCCTCCCCTCCCTCAGTCTCCCCTCAAACTGTGGAACTCCTCCCCTCCCTCAAACTGTGGAACTCCTCCCCTCCCTCAAACTGTGGAACTCCTCCCCTCCCTCAGTCTCCCCTCAAACTGTGGAACTCCTCCCCTCCCTCAGTCTTTCCTCAAACTGTGGAACTCCTCCCCTCCCTCAGTCTCCCCTCAAACTGTGGAACTCCTCCCCTCCCTCAGTCTTCCCTCAAACTGTGGAACTCCTCCCCTCCCTCAAACTGTGGAACTCCTCCCCTCCCTCAAACTGTGGAACTCCTCCCCTCCCTCAGTCTCCCCTCAAACTGTGGAACTCCTCCCCTCCCTCAGTCTCCCCTCAAACTGTGGAACTCCTTCCCTCCATCAGACTTCCCTCAAACTGTGGAACTCCTCCCCTCCCTCAGTCTCCCCTCAAACTGTGGAACTCCTTCCCTCCATCAGTCTCCCCTCAAACTGTGGAACTCCTTCCCTCCATCAGACTTCCCTCAAACTGTGGAACTCCTCCCCTCCCTCAGTCTCCCCTCAAACTGTGGAACTCCTTCCCTCCCTCAGTCTCCCCTCAAACTGTGGAACTCCTCCCCTCCATCAGTCTTCCCTCAAACTGTGGAACTCCTTCCCTCCATCAGTCTCCCCTCAAACTGTGGAACTCCTCCCCTCCCTCAGTCTCCCCTCAAACTGTGGAACTCCTCCCCTCCCTCAGTCTCCCCTCAAACTGTGGAACTCCTTCCCTCCATCAGTCTTCCCTCAAACTGTGGAACTCCTCCCCTCCCTCAGTCTCCCCTCAAACTGTGGAACTCCTCCCCTCCCTCAGTCTCCCCTCAAACTGTGGAACTCCTTCCCTCCATCAGTCTTCCCTCAAACTGTGGAACTCCTCCCCTCCCTCAGTCTCCCCTCAAACTGTGGAACTCCTCCCCTCCCTCAGTCTCCCCTCAAACTGTGGAACTCCTCCCCTCCCTCAGTCTCCCCTCAAACTGTGGAACTCCTCCCCTCCCTCAGTCTCCCCTCAAACTGTGGAACTCCTCCCCTCCCTCAAACTGTGGAACTCCTCCCCTCCCTCAAACTGTGGAACTCCTCCCCTCCCTCAGTCTCCCCTCAAACTGTGGAACTCCTCCCCTCCCTCAGTCTTTCCTCAAACTGTGGAACTCCTCCCCTCCCTCAGTCTCCCCTCAAACTGTGGAACTCCTCCCCTCCCTCAGTCTTCCCTCAAACTGTGGAACTCCTCCCCTCCCTCAAACTGTGGAACTCCTCCCCTCCCTCAAACTGTGGAACTCCTCCCCTCCCTCAGTCTCCCCTCAAACTGTGGAACTCCTCCCCTCCCTCAGTCTTTCCTCAAACTGTGGTACTCCTCCCCTCCCTCAGTCTCCCCTCAAACTGTGGAACTCCTCCCCTCCCTCAGTCTTCCCTTTCTACTGCAATCGGTAGGCTTGATGATCCTGATCTACCACCTTCTCTCCCAATGTATGACTGTTAACTGGTAATTTTGGACTGCACAGCCCAGCTTTTGAGAGGGCTGCCTGGAAATGGAAGGATGGGCCGAATGCCCTCCTTCTGTGCTGTAAATTTCTATGATTTCTATGTTTTAAATGTAAAGAGGACACCTAAAAGGGTGTTAAAAAGTATTTTCCCATTTGCTTCTGTGTCCTTTAATCTGGAGAAAACCAGAGAACTCCAAGGAGGGAGTATCTCTCCCAGCCTGCTCTTGCCTAAAGCAGTGTTGTGTTGCGTTGTGCACCAGGAGTCTTGACCCTTCACCTGGCTTGTCAATTAAAATAAATGGATTATTAATGAACGGATACGAAAGGAAACGGGCAGAGACGCGGAAATAGATAGACAGACAGACGAAGAGATAGAGAGAGAGACACAATGCCGCCAGCGAGAGAAATGCGAGAAGCTGCTTTTTGAGATATTGCTGTGATTCAGACTGTGGTTTGTGTGTCTCGGTGCCAGAGAGCGCTCGCGAGTATTTCTTACCAAAAAAAATAAGAGCCAGGTCTTCAGTGAGAGAGACTGCAAGGGGAGGACTGAGGGGCAGGGGGAGCTTTGGAGAGAGGCTGAACTCTGCAGTGTTGAGGAGTGCACAATAATCCAGGACTGGCACTTGGAGAAAGCGGCAACGCAGCGAGTCCTGCGGCAGAAGCGAACACAATTAGCAACTGCAAGTTTGGTGGAAATACGTGGGACGGGAACAGGCGGATTGTATAAAAAGCGAAATAAAAATAGCAGAGCGCCAGAGGAATGATGAGTCTGGAAAGACTGCGCTGGTGAGGAGCGGGGAGAAGTTTATTCGCGCGATTGAGAGACTCGGGCACCGATTCCAGCCCGAATCTCATGCAGGAGAGGGTCTGAGAGCCAGTCAGAGGATGCGAGAGACTCCGAGAGGCGTTTAAACGGAACGGCGGGGCAGCGGTTCGCCAGACAGAACCCCAGCAGAGCACAACAAGCCAGGCAAATGAGAGAGGAGCCACTGCTGACTGAGACAGAATCAAAAATAGAAGAGGCACAGAAGGGGAATGGAAGAGGCGACTGAAAGGACATGACTGGCACTGGGTTCCGTACGAGACATAACTGCTGAACAACGTTATTTGAAAGCTGCAGATAAACCCCAGATAGACAGGAGGAAAAGTCCTGGCATCAAGAGGGGAAGGCAGTCTGAATGAAGGAAGTGCGTGTGGAGGCACCGAATCAATCAAACTGAGGGGAACTCATTGGCGAAGAGGATATAACCGAGTCGATCACATTGGAGAAGACCGAGTTCAGGAGAAACCCCAAGTGAGATGTGATTCTCCTGGCTGGGACTGAGTTATTGCAGGGAGGGAGTCACCTGCAGCCGCCCCACCAGAGCTTGAGGTGGCTATGAGGAGATCAGCCTGGACCCCTGCATCGCCTGAGATGAAGCTTCCTCCTCAGTGATCTCCAGCTGGGATATCTCGGCTCCCGAGCCCAGTGGTTGTCCCGCGGGTGAAGTTCTGCTGGAGCCGTGTTGGTCGGTGCGGGGATCGGCTGGGAGGACTGAGCTTGTGCCCTCCTTGAAGCCCGTTCCAGTAAGACCAGCTCGCCCTCCCCTCCCCGGAGGATGGATCCCCCTCCCTGCTCCAAGAAGAGCCTGTCCCTGTCCCTACCCGTCCCCAGAGAAGGGCAGAACACCCTCAAACCCCCGCAGCACCTGTGGAGGCAGCCCCGGACTCCCATCAAAATCAAACACCGTGGCTACTCGGACACAGACCGGCATGTACACCGCCAGATGGAGCGCTCCAACGCCATGGACACAAGTGACAGACCCGGGCTGAACAAATCCCGCAGGTCCTGGCCATCCTCCTTCCAAGGAACTCCCAGGCGGTAGGAATTGACTTAACTTAGTTACTCAATAATGTTAGAAAGAATTAATTAAAGAAACCAGGGTGCAGTTTGTGCGCTCACTGAGTTGACACTGGTGATTTGGAGAGTTGTAGCGAGAGGTTTTAGTGGTCCCAATTGTTTGGTATTGGTGAGTTTCCCATCAACCTGCCTGCTGCGGGAGTGAGGGAGGATTCCCTCCTGTGCGGCTTACACCTCAGAACTGGCTGTGAACATACTGCAATTATTCTCAGCAAATAAGCACATCTTTAAAGTTTTTCCAATTTTTTTTAACGCTTCTTAAAAAGTTGGATGCTTTCTTAGAATATGTGGGTCTTGTGGGGGGGGGGGCAGTGTCTGTCCAGTGGGGGGGGGGGGCAGCGTCTGTCCAGTGGGGGGGGGGCAGTGTCTGTCCAGTGTGGGGGGGGGGGGGGCAGTGTCTGTCCAGTGGGGGGCAGTGTCTGTCCAGAGTGGTGGGGGGGGGGGGGAGGGCAGTGTCTGTCCAGAGTTGGGGGGGGGGGAGGGCAGTGTCTGTCCAGAGTGGGGGGGGGGGGGCAGTGCCTGTCCAGTGGGGGGGGGCAGTGCCTGTCCAGTGGGGGGGGGGCAGTGTCTGTCCAGTGGGGGGGGGGGCAGTGCCTGTCCAGTGGGGGGGGCAGTGTCTGTCAAGTGGGGGGCGGGGGGCAGTGTCTGGGCAGTGGGGGGGGGGCAATGTCTGGGCAGTGGGGGGGCAGTGTCTGGGCAGTGGGGGGGGCAGTGTCTGGGCAGTGGGGGGATGCAGTGTTTGTCCAGTGGGGGGGGGCAGTGTCTGTCCAGTGGGGGCAGGGGGCAGTGTCTGTCCAGTGGGGGCAGTGTCTGTCCAGTGGGGGCAGGGGGCAGTGTCTGGGCAGTGGGGGGGCAGTGTCTGTCCAGTGGGGGGTAGTGTCTGTCCAGTGGGGAGGGGCAGTGTCTGTCCAGTGGGGGGAGCAGTGTCTGTCCAGTGTCGGGGCAGTGTCTGGAGAGTTGTAGCTATGTTCACTTGCTGTTTATGCATGTGATTTGATGATGTTCACGTGTGAAAGTGCCATTGTCACCTGCATGAGCTTCCATAAAATCCCAGTGACAAATGACACTCCCTCCACAGCACTGAGTGCCCATGTCTCCAGAACACACATACCAAATCTGCTTATTACCGCTTGTGTTTTTTAAAATAATAATCAGACTCTTTTTTTTGAATGTTTTAGCCTCCGCTCCTGAAGGTACTGACTTGTGCTGTGGCACAGGAGACCTCTGGTCCCAAGTGCCCATTCGTCATGTGTGAATCTAGAGAATGAGTGTTGGCATCACGACTGAGCCCTCCCCTGATATCCACACACCTGCACTTTCCACTCCTGAGCTTTCTCTCCCTAACTCAGATCCTTGAGGCCAATTGTAGCTGAGATCAGCACAGAATAGGAATCACACCTGGAGCCCCTGGTCTGCACAGCTCTGGTACATGGTGCCGTTACCAACTCATCCATCGGGGAAGGTGTGTGTGTGTGTGTTTTTAGCGAGTCTCCGTTAATTGTTAGGCAGTTCTCACAATTGTAGTCAAAACCTTCAATATCTATATGTTTTTAAAATGTTCATCTTTCTATTCCAAAGTCCTACGTCAACATTGCCTATGGGCCTTTCAATATTAACTGCGTCAGCACCTGGTGATGCCTGTTCTGTCATGGCTGTAATACGATGAATATGACAGCTGGCTCCACACTGGCCACCAGGTTATGGAGCAGATTTGTCAACTTTCGTCTGAATATTTTTAATCCAATTTTTACTCTTTAACTGAAATTCCTAATTCCCAAAATAAGGGTGTAAATAAAAAATACATCTTACACAATAACATGATTTAATTGGTAATTGAATTGCATTTTATGTCTTTTAATGATTCATTAAAGTTTTTACTCCAAGGCCTCAGCCTGCCTGGGCTTCGGCTGGATATTTGTAACCCTCGCCCCCCCGACTGTTGGGAGGGTTTTCGATCACATCGATGCAGTTGGAACACGTGCTGTTTGCAGAATTTCCCAGCATGAGATGGCAGTTGTAGGGTAGACGGAGTGTGCCCTCATCCTGTGAGGATTTGGCACTTTCTTTGCTTCTACCAAAGAATTTGAAAGAGACTGGAGATTGAATTCTGAAAACTTTTATTTCAGGCAAGATGAATTTATATAAATATATTACAATTGCGCTTTTCCGTTACGGGTTCCCCGCAGAAAAACTGAAGTAGCACATGTGAACAGAAAGAGCTATCATCGTGTGAGACACTATTCCCAGCAGTGGGAATAATGTCAGCTGTTACTGCTTTTATTGATAATTAGGAAAGAAAACATACTGTTTATAGAGAAATAATTTTTTAGCCTATCATTGCATTTAATTATTCAGTTAAAAATCTCTCCTGAATTGTTTGTGAGATTTAACCAATTTTTCAATATAAAAACCTGGAAATTGTATGTTATGGGGTAATTTTTGTTTCTTTATGTAAGACTGTTGGCTAATTCACTAATGGGAAGCACATATCAGGAAGTTACTCACCCCAAGATTTTCTGTCCATTCATTTTAACAAGTATAAAATATACATTTAAGTGGTCGAGGGGAAGAGCATAAAGATCGGAACTGGCTGAAGATGGGGAAAGTGGTGGGGGGTGGGCAGTACCTAATATCTGGGAATACATAGGAATGGAGCACAATAGTTTGAAAGATGCCAATGGCAGTTTGGGTCCCATTCTGCTGGGCCCCCTTCCCCCAGAATAGTGTTAGACCCTGCTTTCCCCAATACTGTCAAACCCTAGTGCTGGACCTCAGCATCTCCCTCCTCAGATCCCCTCTCTTCCCCCACCAGCCGCGCCCCCCAGATTCTGCTGCCCCCTCGATACTCACAAACCCCCAAGACAACATTCCCAGTGACTTATAAACCCTCCAACTCAGTGCGTGCATTGCTGTGGGAGACCTACTTATTACACTTAAATTATTTTAAAATCCTAAATTCCTGCTATTATATGGCTGTGCAGCTCTTTTTAGAACTTTGTATTTTCTATATATGCTGTAGGAGTCACTCTATTAAAAGAGTCCCTAATACTGGAATCATTTTCTTTCTGTGAGAGAAGCTGTGGGTTCAATCAGCATTGCCAACTATTTCCCCGAGATTCCTTTTGGGAACAGGGTGACATAGAGCATGAATTTTGTGGGATTATTTATGTCCCAGCTCCTCAGTAATGATGAAAGAACATTATTACTCAGTTTTTCTACTCCTGAACTGGAGTCACTGGCTTTCGTGCAACTATTGATCCACGGGCGTTGTTGGCCTTCACAACCCCAACCAACTGGCCATTCTTTATCTGAGAGCCCAGACAGCAGGCTGAGGCCCACACTCACTGACACGTGAAACAGGGCCCTTTGGGATTGGATGCTGGAATTTGCTGGCACCGAAACAGCACCAGAATATGAGCAGATATTGGCATCTGATCAATATATGTTGTACAAAGGAACGACAAGGATACACCATCCCCAGTGACTTGTTGATTTCAATCTGATTCTCACAGTACAGCGAGGGTCTGTTTTCAATCCGATTCTCAAAGTACAGCGAGGGTCTGTTTTCAATCCGATTCTCACAGTACAATCTTGAGTATTGTGTGCAGGTTTGGTCGCCTTATCTGAGGAAGGATGTTCTTGCCATGGAAGGAGTTCAGCGAAGATTCACCAGTGTTACGGGTGTGGTAGTGGACCCAAATGCAGACAGACAGCCAGAGACTTGAGATGGAGTAAAACTCAAAAGATGCTTTACTAGAAGGCTCTTCAAATACAGGACGTACAGAGAATTTTTCAAACAAAAGATCAAAGTAACAATTCAAAGAAACAAAAGCGAGTATACAAAACGCAGGGCAAGGACTATAAACTAACCTGTGACTTGCAGGCATGAGAACTCAAGACTGAGTGACTGGGGCTGGAAATAGTCAGCTTAAATAACAGGCCTGATTACTCTGATGAGATAATTACTCTAATGAGACATAGGTGAGGAGAGAGGTACAGAGACATGGCAGCAGTGTACTGAGGCCTCCTAAACCACCCTCTGGCGGCCAGCAGAGGAACGTGTAGCTGGGACCCTGACAACCAGGCTGATACCTGGGATGGCAGGAATGACGTATGAGGAGAGATTGGGTCGATTGGGCTTGTACTCGCTGGAGTTTAGAAGAATGAGAGGGGATCTCATTGAAACTTATAACATTCTGACAGGACTGGACAGACTAGATGCAGGAAGGATGTTCCCGATGGTCAGGGAGTCCAGAACCAGGGGTCACAGTCTAAGCATAAGTGGTAGGCCATTTAGGACAGAAATTAGGAGGAATTTCTTCACCCAGAGAGTGGTGAACCTGTGGAATTCTCTACCACAGAAGGCAGTAGAGGCCAATTCATTAAATATATTCAAGAAGGAGTTGGATATATTTCTTAAGGCTAAAGGGATCAAGGGGTATGGGGAGAAAGCAGGGACAGGGTACTGAATTTGGATGATCAGCCATGATCGCATTGAATGGCGGAGCAGGCTCGAGGGGCCGAATGGCCTACTCCTGCTCCTATCTTCTATGTTTCTAAGTACAGCGAGGGGCTCATTTCAATCCGATTCTCACAGTACAGGGAGGGGCTGATTTCAATCCGATTCTCACAGTACAGCGAGGGGCTCATTTCAATCCGATTCTCACAGTACAGGGAGGGTCTGATTTCAATCCGATTCTCACAGTACAGGAAGGGTCTGATTTCAATCCGATTCTCACAGTACAGGAAGGGTCTGATTTCAACCCGATTCTCACAGTACAGCGAGGGGCTGATTTCAATCTGATTCTCAGTACAGCGAGTGGCTGATTTCAATCCGATTCTCACAGTACAGTGAGGGGCTGATTTCAATCTGATTCTCAGTACAGCGAGGGGCTGATTTCAGTCCGATTCTCACAGCACAGGAAGGGTCTGATTTCAATCCGATTCTCACAGCACAGCGAGGGTCTGATTTCAATCTGATTCTCACAGTACAGCGAGGGCTGATTTCAATCTGATTCTCACAGTACAGCGAGGGCTGATTTCAGTCCGATTCTCACAGTACAGCGAGGGTCTGATTTCAATCCGATTCTCACAGCACAGCGAGGGTCTGATTTCAATCTGATTCTCACAGTACAGCGAGGGCTGATTTCAATCTGATTCTCAGTACAGCGAGGGGCTGATTTCAGTCCGATTCTCACAGTACAGGAAGGGTCTGATTTCAATCCGATTCTCACAGCACAGCGAGGGTCTGATTTCAATCTGATTCTCACAGTACAGCGAGGGCTGATTTCAATCTGATTCTCACAGTACAGCGATGGGCTGACTTCAGTCCGATTCTCACAGTACAGCGATGGGCTGACTTCAGTCCGATTCTCACAGTACAGGAAGAGTCTGATTTCAATCCGATTCTCACAGTACAGCGAGGGGCTGATTTCAGTCCGATTCTCACAGTACAGCGATGGGCTGACTTCAGTCCGATTCTCACAGTACAGGAAGAGTCTGATTTCAATCCGATTCTCACAGTACAGGAAGAGTCTGATTTCAATCCGATTCTCACAGTACAGCGAGGGGCTGATTTGAGTCCGATTCTCACAGTACAGCGAGGGGCTGATTTCAATCCAATTCTCACAGTACAGCAAGGGGCTGATTTCAATCCGATTCTTACATTACAGCGAGGGGCTGATTTCAATCCGATTCTCACAGTACAGCGAGGGGCTGATTTCAGTCCGATTCTCACTACAGCGAGGAGCTGATTTCAATCCGATTCTCACAGTACAGGAAGAGTCTGATTTCAATCCGATTCTCACAGTACAGGAAGAGTCTGATTTCAATCCGATTCTCACAGTACAGCGAGGGGCTGATTTCAATCTGATTCTCACAGTACAGGAAGAGTCTGATTTCAATCCGATTCTCACAGTACAGCGAGGGGCTGATTTCAATCTGATTCTCACAGTACAGCGAGGGGCTGATTTCAATCCAATTCTCACAGTACAGCAAGGGGCTGATTTCAATCCGATTCTTACATTACAGCGAGGGGCTGATTTCAATCCGATTCTCACAGTACAGCGAGGGGCTGATTTCAGTCCGATCCTCACAGTACAGCGAGGGGCTGATTTCAGTCTGATTCTCACAGTACAGCGAGGGTCTGATTTCAATCCGATTCTCACAGTACAGTGAGGGGCTGATTTCAATCTGATTCTCACAGTACAGCGAGGGTCTGATTTCAATCTGATTCTCACAGTACAGCGAGGGGCTGATTTCAGTCTGATTCTCACAGTACAGCGAGGGTCTGATTTCAATCCGATTCTCACAGTACAGCGAGGGGCTGATTTCAATCCGATTCTCACAGTACAGCGAGGGCTGATTTCAATCCGATTCTCAGTACAGCGAGGGTCTGATTTCAATCCGATTCTCACAGTACAGCAAGGGGCTGATTTCAATCCGATTCTCACAGTACAGGAAGGGTCTGATTTCAATCCGATTCTCACAGTACAGCGAGGGTCTGATTTCAATCCGATTCTCAGTACAGCGAGGGGCTGATTTCAATCTGATTCTCAGTATAGCGAGGGTCTGATTTCAGTCCGATTCTCACAGTACAGCGAGGGTCTGATTTCAATCCGATTCTCACAGCACAGCGAGGGGCTGATTTCAATCCGATTCTCACAGCACAGCGAGGGGCTGATTTCAGTCCGATTCTCACAGTACAGCGAGGGTCTGATTTCAATCCGATTCTCACAGCACAGCGAGGGCTGATTTCAATCCGATTCTCAGTACAGCGAGGGGCTGATTTCAATCTGATTCTCAGTATAGCGAGGGGCTGATTTCAGTCTGATTCTCACAGTACAGCGAGGGTCTGATTTCAGTCCAATTCTCACAGTACAGCGAGGGTCTGATTTCAATCCGATTCTCACAGTACAGCGAGGGGCTGATTTCAATCCGATTCTCACAGCACAGCGAGGGGCTGATTTCAATCCGATTCTCACAGCACAGCGAGGGGCTGATTTCAGTCCGATTCTCACAGTACAGGAAGAGACTGATTTCAATCTGATTCTCTCAGTACAGCGAGGGGCTGATTGCAATCTGATTCTCACAGTACAGGAAGAGTCTGATTTCAATCTGATTCTCACAGTACAGCGAGGGGCTGATTTCAATCCGATTCTCACAGTACAGCGATGGTCTGATTTCAATCCGATTTTCACAGTACAGCGAGGGGCTGATTTCAGTCCGATTCTCACAGTACAGCGAGGGGCTGATTTCAATCTGATTCTCACAGTACAGCGAGGGGCTGATTTCAGTCCGATTCTCACAGTACAGCGAGGGGCTGATTTCAGTCCGATTCTCACAGTACAGCGAGGGGCTGATTTCAATCCGATTCTCACAGTACCGCGAGGAGCTGATTTCAATCTGATTCTCACAGTACAGGAAGAGTCTGATTTCAATCTGATTCTCACAGTACAGGAAGAGTCTGATTTCAATCCGATTCTCACAGTACAGCGAGGGGCTGATTTCAGTCCGATCCTCACAGTACAGCGAGGGGCTGATTTCAGTCTGATTCTCACAGTACAGCGAGGGTCTGATTTCAATCCGATTCTCACAGTACAGTGAGGGGCTGATTTCAATCTGATTCTCACAGTACAGCGAGGGTCTGATTTCAATCTGATTCTCACAGTACAGCGAGGGGCTGATTTCAGTCTGATTCTCACAGTACAGCGAGGGTCTGATTTCAATCCGATTCTCACAGTACAGCGAGGGGCTGATTTCAATCCGATTCTCACAGTACAGCGAGGGCTGATTTCAATCCGATTCTCAGTACAGCGAGGGTCTGATTTCAATCCGATTCTCACAGTACAGCAAGGGGCTGATTTCAATCCGATTCTCACAGTACAGGAAGGGTCTGATTTCAATCCGATTCTCACAGTACAGCGAGGGTCTGATTTCAATCCGATTCTCAGTACAGCGAGGGGCTGATTTCAATCTGATTCTCAGTATAGCGAGGGTCTGATTTCAGTCCGATTCTCACAGTACAGCGAGGGTCTGATTTCAATCCGATTCTCACAGCACAGCGAGGGGCTGATTTCAATCCGATTCTCACAGCACAGCGAGGGGCTGATTTCAGTCCGATTCTCACAGTACAGCGAGGGTCTGATTTCAATCCGATTCTCACAGCACAGCGAGGGCTGATTTCAATCCGATTCTCAGTACAGCGAGGGGCTGATTTCAATCTGATTCTCAGTATAGCGAGGGGCTGATTTCAGTCTGATTCTCACAGTACAGCGAGGGTCTGATTTCAGTCCAATTCTCACATAACAGCGAGGGTCTGATTTCAATCCGATTCTCACAGTACAGCGAGGGGCTGATTTCAATCCGATTCTCACAGCACAGCGAGGGGCTGATTTCAATCCGATTCTCACAGCACAGCGAGGGGCTGATTTCAGTCCGATTCTCACAGTACAGGAAGAGACTGATTTCAATCTGATTCTCTCAGTACAGCGAGGGGCTGATTTCAATCTGATTCTCACAGTACAGGAAGAGTCTGATTTCAATCTGATTCTCACAGTACAGCGAGGGGCTGATTTCAATCCGATTCTCACAGTACAGCGATGGTCTGATTTCAATCCGATTTTCACAGTACAGCGAGGGGCTGATTTCAGTCCGATTCTCACAGTACAGCGAGGGGCTGATTTCAATCTGATTCTCACAGTACAGCGAGGGGCTGATTTCAGTCCGATTCTCACAGTACAGCGAGGGGCTGATTTCAGTCCGATTCTCACAGTACAGCGAGGGGCTGATTTCAATCCGATTCTCACAGTACCGCGAGGAGCTGATTTCAATCTGATTCTCACAGTACAGGAAGAGTCTGATTTCAATCTGATTCTCACAGTACAGGAAGAGTCTGATTTCAATCCGATTCTCACAGTACAGGAAGAGTCTGATTTCAATCCGATTCTCACAGTACAGGAAAAGTCTGATTTCAGTCCGATTCTCACAGTACAGGAAGAGTCTGATTTCAATCCGATTCTCACAGTACAGCGAGGGGCTGATTTCAGTCCGATTCTCTCAGTACAGCGAGGGGCTGATTTCAATCCGATTCTCACAGTACAGGAAGAGTCTGATTTCAATCCGATTCTCACAGTACAGCGAGGGGCTGATTTCAATCCGATTCTCACAGTACAGGAAGAGTATGATTTCAATCCGATTCTCACAGTACAGGAAGAGTCTGATTTCAATCCGATTCTCACAGTACAGCGAGGGGCTGATTTCAGTCCGATTCTCACAGTACAGGAAGAGTATGATTTCAATCCGATTCTCACAGTACAGCGAGGGGCTGATTTCAGTCCGATTCTCACAGTACAGCGAGGGGCTGATTTCAGTCCGATTCTCACAGTACAGCGAGGGGATGATTTCAGTCCGATTCTCACAGTACAGCGAAGGGCTGATTATTTTTGGCTGATTTTATAGTCATTTGGTTGGCGTCAGTATTTATGTAGGTGGAAATTATCACTCAATGAGTGTTCTGAAAACAGACAAGCAAGGGCCAGTAGATTGTATTTCACTTTTGAATTCCTTTTCTGCGCCCCTGTAGAACAAGAGCAGTTGTTTGAAATGTAGATTTCATCATCATTAATAATAATAACATTATTTTAGTTATTTTGTTTTGGTGTTTCGATCTGTTCTGATTGTCATGTAGGTTATTACATTACAATGTTGACTATACTTCAAAAGTACTTCATTGTATGTAAGCCACTTTGGGATGCCCTGAGGCCATGAAAGGCACTGTATAAATTACATATTTACAGCATAGAAATGGGCCATTCAGCCCAACTGGTCCGGGCCGGTGTTTCTGCTCCACACGAGCCTCTTCCTACCCCTCTTCATCTCACCCTATCAACATATCCTATATTCTTTTCTCCCTCATGTGTTTATCTAGCTTCCCCTTAAATGCATCCAAGTTATTTGCCTCAACTTGTGGTAGCGAGTTCCACATTGTAACTACTCTCTGGTTAAAGAAGTTTCTCCTGAATTCCCTATTGGATTTATTAGTGACTATCTTATATTATGGCCCCTAGTTCTGGTCTCGCCCACGAGTGGAAACATCTTCTCTATTAAACCCTTTCATAATCTCAAAGACCTCTAGCAAGTTACCCCTCGGTCTTCTCTTTTCTAGAGAAAAGAGCCCCGGCCTATTCAATCTTTCCTGATAGGTATAACCTCTCAGTTCTGGTATCATTCCAGTAAATCTTTTTTGTACCTTCTCCAGTGCCTCTATATCCTTTTTCTAATATGGAGCCAAGATCTGTTCACAGTGCTCCAAGTGTGGTCTAACCAAGGTTTGATACAAGTTTAACATAACTTCTCTGCTTTTCAATTTTATCCCTCTAGAAATGAACCCCAGTACTTTGTTCGCTTTTTTTTAATGGCCTTATTAACCGGCGTCGCTACTTTTACTGAGAAAGCAGTTAAACTAGTCCTCTGCCCTTTTGAGGATCCCTGATCATAATCGCTCAACCTTTGGTGGCCGTGACTTCTGTTGCCTCGGCCCTAAGCTCTGGAATTCCCTTCCTGAACCTCTCCGTCTCGCTACCTCCCTTTCCTCCTTTAAGACGCTCCTTAAAACCTACCTCTTTGACCAAACTTTTGGTCACCTGCCCTAATTTATCCTTATATGGCTCGGTGTCCAATATTTCCTGTGCCGTGCCTTGGGATGTTTTACTACGTTAAAGGCGATATATAAATACAAGTTGTTGTTGTTAAAAAGGCCTACGGGATCCTGGGCTCCATAAATAGAGGCATGGAGTACAAAAGTGTGGAAATTATGATGAACAGTTAGCAGTCGGCAAGGCCCATTCACCGAGTGTCTGACCCGGGGAACAGGTAGAGGTCAGCAAGGCCCATTCACCGAGTGTCTGACCCAGAGAACAGGTAGAGGTCAGCAAGGCCCATTCACCGAGTGTCTGACCCGGGGAACAGGTAGAGGTCAGCAAGGCCCATTCACCGAGAGTCTGACCCAGAGAACAGGTAGAGGTCAGCAAGGCCCATTCACCGAGTGTCTGACCCGGGGAACAGGTAGAGGTCAGCAAGGCCCATTCACCGAGTGTCTGACCCGGGGAACAGGTAGAGGTCAGCAAGGCCCATTCACCGAGTGTCTGACCCGGGGAACAGGTAGAGGTCAGCAAGGCCCATTCACCGAGTGTCTGACCCGGGGAACAGGTAGAGGTCAGCAAGGCCCATTCACCGAGTGTCTGACCCGGGGAACAGGTAGAGGTCAGCAAGGCCCATTCACCGAGTGTCTGACCCAGAGAACAGGTAGAGGTCAGCAAGGCCCATTCACCGAGTGTCTGACCCAGAGAACAGGTAGAGGTCAGCAAGGCCCATTCACCGAGTGTCTGACCCGGGGAACAGGTAGAGGTCAGCAAGGCCCATTCACCGAGTGTCTGACCCGGGGAACAGGTAGAGGTCAGCAAGGCCCATTCACCGAGTGTCTGACCCGGGGAACAGGTAGAGGTCAGCAAGGCCCATTCACCGAGTGTCTGACCCGGGGAACAGGTAGAGGTCAGCAAGGCCCATTCACCGAGTGTCTGACCCGGGGAACAGGTAGAGGTCAGCAAGGCCCATTCACCGAGTGTCTGACCTGGGGAACAGGTAGAGGTCAGCAAGGCCCATTCACCGAGTGTCTGACCCGGGGAACAGGTAGAGGTCAGCAAGGCCCATTCACCGAGTGTCTGACCCAGAGAACAGGTAGAGGTCAGCAAGGCCCATTCACCGAGTGTCTGACCCGGGGAACAGGTAGAGGTCAGCAAGGCCCATTCACCGAGTGTCTGACCCGGGGAACAGGTAGAGGTCAGCAAGGCCCATTCACCGAGTGTCTGACCCAGAGAACAGGTAGAGGTCAGCAAGGCCCATTCACCGAGTGTCTGACCCAGAGAACAGGTAGCGGTCAGCAAGACCCATTCACCGAGTGTCTGACCCGGGGAACAGGTAGAGGTCAGCAAGGCCCATTCACCGAGTGTCTGACCCGGGGAACAGGTAGAGGTCAGCAAGGCCCATTCACCGAGTGTCTGACCCGGGGAACAGGTAGAGGTCAGCAAGGCCCATTCACCGAGTGTCTGACCCAGAGAACAGGTAGAGGTCAGCAAGGCCCATTCACCGAGTGTCTGACCCAGAGAACAGGTAGAGGTCAGCAAGGCCCATTCACCGAGTGTCTGACCCGGGGAACAGGTAGAGGTCAGCAAGGCCCATTCACCGAGTGTCTGACCTGGGGAACAGGTAGAGGTCAGCAAGGCCCATTCACTGAGTGTCTGACCCAGAGAACAGGTAGAGGTCAGCAAGGCCCATTCACCGAGTGTCTGACCCGGGGAACAGGTAGAGGTCAGCAAGGCCCATTCACCGAGTGTCTGACCTGGGGAACAGGTAGAGGTCAGCAAGGCCCATTCACCGAGTGTCTGACCCGGGGAACAGGTAGAGGTCAGCAAGGCCCATTCACCGAGTGTCTGACCCGGGGAACAGGTAGAGGTCAGCAAGGCCCATTCACCGAGTGTCTGACCCGGGGAACAGGTAGAGGTCAGCAAGGCCCATTCACCGAGTGTCTGACCCAGAGAACAGGTAGAGGTCAGCAAGGCCCATTCACCGAGTGTCTGAACCGGGGAACAGGTAGAGGTCAGCAAGGCCCATTCACCGAGTGTCTGACCCAGAGAACAGGTAGAGGTCAGCAAGGCCCATTCACCGAGAGTCTGACCCGGGGAACAGGTAGAGGTCAGCAAGGCCCATTCACCGAGTGTCTGACCTGGGGAACAGATAGAGGTCAGCAAGGCCCATTCACCGAGTGTCTGACCCGGGGAACAGGTAGAGGTCAGCAAGGCCCATTCACCGAGTGTCTGACCCAGAGAACAGGTAGAGGTCAGCAAGGCCCATTCACCGAGAGTCTGACCCGGGGAACAGGTAGAGGTCAGCAAGGCCCATTCACCGAGTGTCTGACCCGGGGAACAGGTAGAGGTCAGCAAGGCCCATTCACCGAGTGTCTGACCCAGAGAACAGGTAGAGGTCAGCAAGGCCCATTCACTGAGTGTCTGACCCAGAGAACAGGTAGCGGTCAGCAAGGCCCATTCACCGAGTGTCTGACCTGGGGAACAGGTAGAGGTCAGCAAGGCCCATTCACCGAGTGTCTGACCCAGAGAACAGGTAGAGGTCAGCAAGACCCATTCACCGAGTGTCTGACCCGGGGAACAGGTAGAGGTCAGCAAGGCCCATTCACCGAGTGTCTGACCCAGAGAACAGGTAGAGGTCAGCAAGGCCCATTCACCGAGTGTCTGACCCGGGGAACAGGTAGAGGTCAGCAAGGCCCATTCACCGAGTGTCTGACCCAGAGAACAGGTAGAGGTCAGCAAGGCCCATTCACCGAGTGTCTGACCCGGGGAACAGGTAGAGGTCAGCAAGGCCCATTCACTGAGTGTCTGACCCGGGGAACAGGTAGAGGTCAGCAAGGCCCATTCACCGAGTGTCTGACCCAGAGAACAGGTAGAGGTCAGCAAGGCCCATTCACCGAGTGTCTGACCCGGGGAACAGGTAGAGGTCAGCAAGGCCCATTCACCGAGTGTCTGACCCGGGGAACAGGCAGAGGTCAGCAAGGCCCATTCACCGAGTGTCTGACCCGGGGAACAGGTAGAGGTCAGCAAGGCCCATTCACCGAGTGTCTGACCCGGGGAACAGGTAGAGGTCAGCAAGGCCCATTCACCGAGTGTCTGACCCAGAGAACAGGTAGAGGTCAGCAAGGCCCATTCACCGAGTGTCTGACCCGGGGAACAGGTAGAGGTCAGCAAGGCCCATTCACCGAGTGTCTGACCCAGAGAACAGGTAGAGGTCAGCAAGGCCCATTCACCGAGTGTCTGACCCGGGGAACAGGTAGAGGTCAGCAAGGCCCATTCACTGAGTGTCTGACCCGGGGAACAGGTAGAGGTCAGCAAGGCCCATTCACCGAGTGTCTGACCCAGAGAACAGGTAGAGGTCAGCAAGGCCCATTCACCGAGTGTCTGACCCAGAGAACAGGTAGAGGTCAGCAAGGCCCATTCACCGAGTGTCTGACCCGGGGAACAGGTAGAGGTCAGCAAGGCCCATTCACCGAGTGTCTGACCCGGGGAACAGGTAGAGGTCAGCAAGGCCCATTCACCGAGTGTCTGACCCGGGGAACAGGTAGAGGTCAGCAAGGCCCATTCACTGAGAGTCTGACCCGGGGAACAGGTAGAGGTCAGCAAGGCCCATTCACCGAGTGTCTGACCCAGAGAACAGGTAGAGGTCAGCAAGGCCCATTCACCGAGTGTCTGACCCAGAGAACAGGTAGAGGTCAGCAAGGCCCATTCACCGAGTGTCTGACCCGGGGAACAGGTAGAGGTCAGCAAGGCCCATTCACCGAGTGTCTGACCCAGAGAACAGGTAGAGGTCAGCAAGGCCCATTCACCGAGTGTCTGACCCGGGGAACAGGTAGAGGTCAGCAAGGCCCATTCACCGAGTGTCTGACCCAGAGAACAGGTAGAGGTCAGCAAGGCCCATTCACCGAGTGTCTGACCCAGAGAACAGGTAGAGGTCAGCAAGGCCCATTCACCGAGTGTCTGACCCGGGGAACAGGTAGAGGTCAGCAAGGCCCATTCACCGAGTGTCTGACCCAGAGAACAGGTAGAGGTCAGCAAGGCCCATTCACCGAGTGTCTGACCCAGAGAACAGGTAGAGGTCAGCAAGGCCCATTCACCGAGTGTCTGACCCAGAGAACAGGTAGAGGTCAGCAAGGCCCATTCACCGAGTGTCTGACCCAGAGAACAGGTAGAGGTCAGCAAGGCCCATTCACCGAGTGTCTGACCCAGAGAACAGGTAGAGGTCAGCAAGGCCCATTCACCGAGTGTCTGACCTGGGGAACAGGTAGAGGTCAGCAAGGCCCATTCACCGAGTGTCTGACCTGGGGAACAGGTAGAGGTCAGCAAGGCCCATTCACCGAGTGTCTGACCCGGGGAACAGGTAGAGGTCAGCAAGGCCCATTCACCGAGTGTCTGACCCGGGGAACAGGTAGAGGTCAGCAAGGCCCATTCACCGAGTGTCTGACCCGGAGAACAGGTAGAGGTCAGCAAGGCCCATTCACCGAGTGTCTGACCCGGGGAACAGGTAGAGGTCAGCAAGGCCCATTCACCGAGTGTCTGACCCGGGGAACAGGTGGAGGTCAGCAAGGCCCATTCACCGAGTGTCTGACCCAGAGAACAGGTAGAGGTCAGCAAGGCCCATTCACCGAGTGTCTGACCCAGAGAACAGGTAGAGGTCAGCAAGGCCCATTCACCGAGTGTCTGACCCGGGGAACAGGTAGAGGTCAGCAAGGCCCATTCACCGAGTGTCTGACCCGGGGAACAGGTAGAGGTCAGCAAGGCCCATTCACCGAGTGTCTGACCCGGGGAACAGGTAGAGGTCAGCAAGGCCCATTCACCGAGTGTCTGACCCGGGGAACAGGTAGAGGTCAGCAAGGCCCATTCACCGAGTGTCTGACCCGGGGAACAGGTAGTGGTCAGCAAGGCCCATTCACCGAGTGTCTGACCCGGGGAACAGGTAGAGGTCAGCAAGGCCCATTCACCGAGTGTCTGACCCGGGGAACAGGTAGAGGTCAGCAAGGCCCATTCACCGAGTGTCTGACCCAGAGAACAGGTAGAGGTCAGCAAGGCCCATTCACCGAGTGTCTGACCCGGGGAACAGGTAGTGGTCAGCAAGGCCCATTCACCGAGTGTCTGACCCGGGGAACAGGTAGAGGTCAGCAAGGCCCATTCACCGAGTGTCTGACCCGGGGAACAGGTAGAGGTCAGCAAGGCCCATTCACCGAGTGTCTGACCCAGAGAACAGGTAGAGGTCAGCAAGGCCCATTCACCGAGTGTCTGACCCAGAGAACAGGTAGAGGTCAGCAAGGCCCATTCACTGAGTGTCTGACCCGGGGAACAGATAGAGGTCAGCAAGACCCATTCACCGAGTGTCTGACCCGGGGAACAGGTAGAGGTCAGCAAGGCCCATTCACCAAGTGTCTGACCTGGGGAACAGGTAGAGGTCAGCAAGGCCCATTCACCGAGTGTCTGACCCAGAGAACAGGTAGAGGTCAGCAAGGCCCATTCACCAAGTGTCTGACCTGGGGAACAGGTAGAGGTCAGCAAGGCCCATTCACCGAGTGTCTGACCCAGAGAACAGGTAGAGGTCAGCAAGGCCCATTCACCAAGTGTCTGACCTGGGGAACAGGTAGAGGTCAGCAAGGCCCATTCACCGAGTGTCTGACCTGGGGAACAGGTAGAGGTCAGCAAGGCCCATTCACCGAGTGTCTGACCCGGGGAACAGGTAGAGGTCAGCAAGGCCCATTCACCGAGTGTCTGACCCAGAGAACAGGTAGAGGTCAGCAAGGCCCATTCACCGAGTGTCTGACCCGGGGAACAGGTAGAGGTCAGCAAGGCCCATTCACCGAGTGTCTGACCCGGGGAACAGGTAGAGGTCAGCAAGGCCCATTCACCGAGTGTCTGACCCGGGGAACAGGTAGAGGTCAGCAAGGCCCATTCACCGAGTGTCTGACCCGGGGAACAGGTAGAGGTCAGCAGGGCCCATTCACCGGGTGTCTGACCCGGGGAACAGGTAGAGGTCAGCAAGGCCCATTCACCGAGTGTCTGACCCAGAGAACAGGTAGAGGTCAGCAAGGCCCATTCACCGAGTGTCTGACCCAGAGAACAGGTAGAGGTCAGCAAGGCCCATTCACCGAGTGTCTGACCCGGGGAACAGGTAGAGGTCAGCAAGGCCCATTCACCGAGTGTCTGACCCGGGGAACAGGTAGAGGTCAGCAAGGCCCATTCACCGAGTGTCTGACGCAGAGAACAGGTAGAGGTCAGCAAGGCCCATTCACCGAGTGTCTGACCTGGGGAACAGGTAGAGGTCAGCAAGGCCCATTCACCGAGTGTCTGACCCGGGGAACAGGTAGAGGTCAGCAAGGCCCATTCACCGAGTGTCTGACCTGGGGAACAGGTAGAGGTCAGCAAGGCCCATTCACCGAGTGTCTGACCTGGGGAACAGGTAGAGGTCAGCAAGGCCCATTCACCGAGTGTCTGACCCGGGGAACAGGTAGTGGTCAGCAAGGCCCATTCACCGAGTGTCTGACCCGGGGAACAGGTAGAGGTCAGCAAGGCCCATTCACCGAGTGTCTGACCCGGGGAACAGGTAGAGGTCAGCAAGGCCCATTCACCGAGTGTCTGACCCGGGGAACAGGTAGAGGTCAGCAAGGCCCATTCACCGAGTGTCTGACCCGGGGAACAGGTAGCGGTCAGCAAGGCCCATTCACCGAGTGTCTGGTTTTCTAGCCCTTGATTTTATCCCATTTGGAGTTCTGCACTGGGAATGTAGTCTTATAACCTCGTGGCTCAAAACTGGAGAGATGCAGATTGCGAGCAGCTTGTTCTGTGCTCGCGCCTGAACGGCAATCTTCTGGTTTTACAGGGACTGCTACTGCTTTCTGGCACTTTCCTATAATCAGCCATTCACTGCACTTTAGTGTGTCGTCAGGGTTCTGTACATTGTTGCAATGTACTTCTGCTGCCATTTCCTCACTAATTTCCTGTTGATGGTACAGCACAGATTGTTGATAAAGATTTTCAGTTACACAGTTCAAGAAACTGCTTTTGGCAAGTTTGAAGGTCACTTGGAGAATTTTCATGTACTTTCAAACTTCCAGAACCATTCCCTCCTCTCCCACACTAAAAAGTAGGGAGTAGAACAATTCTATTTCAAGCACTCCATGCCGGAATCAAACACCCTCAAGGCAGGTACAGCACGGGTTAGATACAGAGTAAAGCTCCCTCTACACTGTCCCATCAAACACTCCCAGGGCAGGTACAGCACGGGTTAGATACAGAGTAAAGCTCCCTCTACACTGTCCCATCAAACACTCCCAGGGCAGGTACAGCACAGGTTAGATACAGAGTAAAGCTCCCTCTACACTGTCCCATCAAACACTCCCAGGGCAGGTACAGCACGGGTTAGATACAGAGTAAAGCTCCCTCTACACTCTCCCATCAAACACTCCCAGAGCAGGTACAGCACGGGTTAGATACAGAGTAAAGCTCCCTCTACACTGTCCCATCAAACACTCCCAGGGCAGGTACAGCACGGGTTAGATACAGAGTAAAGCTCCCTCTACACTGTCCCATCAAACACTCCCGGGGCAGGTACAGCACGGGTTAGATACAGAGTAAAGCTCCCTCTACACTGTCCCATCAAACACTCCCAGGGCAGGTACAGCACGGGTTAGATACAGAGTAAAGCTCCCTCTACACTGTCCCATCAAACACTCCCAGGGCAGGTACAGCACGATTTAGATACAGAGTAAAGCTCCCTCTACATTGTCCCATCAAACACTCCCAGGGCAGGTGCAGCACGGGTTAGATACAGAGTAAAGCTCCCTCTACACTGTCCCATCAAACACTCCCAGGGCAGGTACAGCACGGGTTAGATACAGAGTAAAGCTCCCTCTACACTGTCCCGTCAAACACTCCCAGGGCAGGTACAGCACGGGTTAGATACAGAGTAAAGCTCCCTCTACACTGTCCCATCAAACACTCCCAGGGCAGGTACAGCACGGGTTAGATACAGAGTAAAGCTCCCTCTACACTGTCCCATCAAACACTCCCAGGGCAGGTACAGCACGGGTTAGATACAGAGTAAAGCTCCCTCTACACTGTCCCATCAAACACTCCCAGGGCAGGTACAGCACGGGTTAGATATAGAGTAAAGCTCCCTCTACATTGACCCATCAAACACTCCCAGGGCAGGTACAGCCCGGGTTAGATACAGAGTAAAGCTCCCTCTACATTGTCCCATCAAACACTCCCAGGGCAGGTACAGCACGGGGTTAGATACAGAGTAAAGCTCCCTCTACACTGTCCCATCAAACACTCCCAGGGCAGGTACAGCACGGGGTTAGATACAGAGTAAAGCTCCCTCTACACTGTCCCATCAAACACTCCCAGGGCAGGTACAGCACGGGGTTAGATACAGAGTAAAGCTCCCTCTACACTGTCCCATCAAACACTCCCAGGGCAGGTACAGCACGGGGTTAGATACAGAGTAAAGCTCCCTCTACACTGTCCCATCAAACACTCCCCGGGCAGGTACAGCACGGGTTAGATACAGAGTAAAGCTCCCTCTACACTGCCCCATCAAACACTCTCAGGGCAGGTACAGCACGGGTTAGATACAAATGAGCCTGTGTGCAGCAGGAACCGGCCCCATTTTGCTTCAAAAGCACCCATAAAATTGGCCTAAACTTATTTCAAGTAAGACCCTTACGGGTAGCAGAAACTTTCATCCATCAGCCCCTAGTTATTTTCAATTTTATTTGTACTACTAACAGTTTACAGTTGGGAACAGTCAGATGATTGTGCAAAGTCCCAGTAGATTTCGAAACCAAAGTTGCTGCAGAAGCAGTTTATCAGCAGGAAGTGTTCATGTTTCCAGTGGTTTGTAACATTGATGGTTCCTTTTTTTTGTTGTCCCGTCATCAATACATACATATCTTACAGTAGGCAGTGAAAGTTTTAGTGTACGAATTAAAGTACAGTAAAATAGCAAGAGAGACTCGGGCACGAACACAGAACTACATATTGCTGTGTCCTTGACGTGTCTGCAGATGGCCAGTTGTCTTCAAAGATTGTGTAGAAATGTCATCAATCATTGGGCAAGGGCAGTCACAGTTACACCCCAGCACCTCCGAGAAACAGAAATAGGCTCCAGTGCATCATCGAAACATTTGAAGCACTTCAAACAATGAGTTCCTTCTAAAGTGCAGTGATGTTTTTGTGAGAACAGGTTGTAGCCCTAAATAGTCTGAGTATTAAAAGGAGGGACGTGGGGTGGGGGGAGGTATTTATATTTTATCTTAATTCCTATTTGCTGTACCGAGTTGACTCTAACAGTATGGGGAATATCGGGGGCCGCCCTGTAACATGGTCAACCCAGAGCCAGTGCCGCTGGCACTGAAACCCCCTGTGGGCATCATTCACTGGGTGCTACTGATGGCACAATGCTGCTGGTGCCAAACATGTTTGCTGGTAGAGATACTTAAATTGGATCCACAAAGTCTGACCCTTCAGCTCAGCTCATCGAGCTGCTTCCAACATTGCTGCTCTGTCCAGTCCTCCCCCCAGCCCTGGTGATAGCAGAGCTAGTCCCAGCCAGAGTAAGAAAGTCTCAAATGTGACTGTTCACTAACTGTGCTTCCACAATTCCCTCTGCTCTCAGTAACGTGCCTTCGCTCAGACCCCAAACAGCACCGCAATGTACCTGCTGAAAATCTTGTATTTCCCACACCGCCACCTTGTGGTCATCTGCCCTAATATCTCCTTATTTGGTCCTGTGGAGCGCCTTGGGACACCTTACTACGTTGAAGGCACGGTATAAATGCAAGTTGTTGTTGTGAGTAGGCGGCTGTATGCTGTGGGCCCAGACCACTAAGAATTGGTTTGAGACTGCCCCACCTTACACAGGACCCCGACAGCCAAACACAAGGCGTTTTCAGCCTGTCTGTCTGGCCTGCATTTCTACCTGGTTTTCATCAATGAACAACCAGTGTCGAATGCACCACATCCTCACCACCACCACTTTCACCTCTGTGTCACCTACACCTCATTATACACTGCACAGAGTTTAAAGACTGTGCCGATTGGGCATTTGGGCACTGAAATCTGTTTACTGAAACATTTAGTTGAATACACCAACATTTTAAGCTACCAGAGAAGTAATGTTGCCTCCATATTCTGCAGCATATAATTCATTTTAATATAATCTGCTGCTCCTCTCCCTCAGATACGATATATTATTCTGTATTCACATCATTGTCTCAGTAAATATATTAAAGACTAAAAATACAATGCTGCCCATCCTTTATTATAAGAATAACAGGAGTGTGCGACACAACATCTTGTGAACATGCTGATCTGATGTGCGTTGTTGCATTATATATTGTGATGCTCCGCTCCCCCTGACGCTCCGCTCCCTCCGACGCTCCGCTCCCCCTGACGCTCCGCTCCCCCTGACGCTCCGCTCCCTCCGACGCTCCGCTCCCCCTGACGCTCCGCTCCCTCCGACGCTCCGCTCCCCCCGACGCTCCGCTCCCCCCGACGCTCCGTTCCCCCCGCCGCTCCGCTCCCCCCGACGCTCCGTTCCCCCAGCCGCTCCGCTCCCCCCGACGCTCCGTTCCCCCCGCCGCTCCGTTCCCCCCGACGCTCCGCTCCCTCCGACGCTCCGCTCCCTCCGACGCTCCGCTCCCCCCGACGCTCCGCTCCCCCCGACGCTCCGTTCCCCCCGCCGCTCCGTTCCCCCCGACGCTCCGCTCCCCCCGACGCTCCGCTCCCCCCGACGCTCCGCTCCCCCTGATGCTCCACTCCCTCCGACGCTCCGCTCCCCCCGACGCTCCGTTCCCTCGGACGCTCCGCTCCCTCCGACGCTCCGTTCCCCCCGACGCCCCCCGACGCCCCGCTCCCCCCGACGCCCCGCTCCCCCCGACGCCCCGCTCCCCCCGACGCCCCGTTCCCCCCGACGCCCCGCTCCCCCCGACGCTCCGCTCCCCCCGACGCTCCGCTCCCCCCGACGCCCCGCTCCCCCCGACGCCCCGCTCCCCCCGACGCCCCGTTCCCCCCGACGCCCCGCTCCCCCCGACGCTCTGCTCCCTCCGACGCTCCGTTCCCCCCGACGCTCCGTTCCCCCCGACGCTCCGTTCCCTCCGACGCTCCGCTCTCTCCGACGCTCCGTTCCCCCCGACGCTCCGTTCCCCCCGCCGCTCCGCTCCCCCCGACGCTCCGCTCCCCCCGCCGCTCCGTTCCCCCCGACGCTCCGCTCCCTCCGACGCTCCGCTCCCCCCGACGCTCCGCTCCCCCCGCCGCTCCGTTCCCCCCGACGCTCCGTTCCCCCCGACGCTCCGCTCCCCCCGACGCTCCGCTCCCCCCGACGCTCCGCTCCCCCTGATGCTCCACTCCCTCCGACGCTCCGCTCCCCCCGACGCTCCGTTCCCTCGGACGCTCCGCTCCCTCCGACGCTCCGTTCCCTCCGACGCCCCGCTCCCCCCGACGCCCCGCTCCCCCCGACGCCCCGCTCCCCCCGACGCCCCGCTCCCCCCGACGCCCCGCTCCCCCCGACGCCCCGCTCCCCCCGACGCCCCGCTCCCTCCGACGCTCCGCTCCCCCCGACGCCCCGCTGCCCCCGACGCCCCGCTCCCCCCGACGCCCCGTTCCCCCCGACGCCCCGTTCCCCCCGACGCCCCGCTCCCCCCGACGCTCTGCTCCCTCCGACGCTCCGCTCCCCCCGACGCTCCGTTCCCCCCGACGCTCCGTTCCCTCCGACGCTCCGCTCTCTCCGACGCTCCGTTCCCCCCGACGCTCCGTTCCCCCCGCCGCTCCGCTCCCCCCGACGCTCCGCTCCCCCCGACGCTCCGCTCCCCCCGCCGCTCCGTTCCCCCCGACGCTCCGCTCCCCCCGACGCTCCGCTCCCTCCGACGCTCCGTTCCCTCGGACGCTCCGCTCCCCCCGACGCTCCGTTCCCCCCGACGCTCCGCTCCCCCCGACGCTCCGTTCCCCCCGCCGCTCCGCTCCCCCCGACGCTCCGTTCCCCCCGCCGCTCCGTTCCCCGCTCCGCTCCGCTCCCCCCGACGCTCCGCTCCCCCCGACGCACCTCTCCCCCCGACGCTCCGCTCCCCCCGACGCTCCGCTCCCCCCGCCGCTCCGTTCCCCCCGCCGCTCCTCTCCCCCCGACGCTCCGCTCCTCCCGACGCTCCGCTCCCCCCGACGCTCCGCTCCCCCCGACGCTCCGCTCCCCCGACGCTCCGCTCCCCCCGACGCTCCGCTCCCTCGGACGCTCCGTTCCCCCTGACGCTCCGCTCCCTCCGACGCTCCGCTCCCTCGGACGCTCCGTTCCCCCTGACGCTCCACTCCCTCCGACGCTCCGCTCCCCCCGACGCTCCTCTCCCCCCGACGCTCCGTTCCCCCCGACGCTCCGTTCCCTCGGACGCTCCGCTCCCCCCGACGCTCCGCTCCCCCCGACGCTCCGTTCCCCCCGACGCTCCGCTCCCCCCGACGCTCCGTTCCCCCCGCCGCTCCGCTCCCCCCGACGCTCCGTTCCCCCCGCCGCTCCGTTCCCCGAGACGCTCCGCTCCCCCCGACGCTCAGCTCCCCCCGACGCTCCTCTCCCCCCGACGCTCCGCTCCCCCCGACGCTCCGCTCCCCCCGCCGCTCCGCTCCCCCCGACGCTCCTCTCCCCCCGACGCTCCGCTCCCCCCGACGCTCCGCTCCCCCCGACGCTCCTTTCCCCCCGACGCTCCGCTCCCCCCGACGCTCCGCTCCCCCGACGCTCCGCTCCCCCCGACGCTCCGCTCCCCCCGACGCTCCGCTCCCCCCGACGCTCCGCCCCCCCCGACGCTCCGCTCCCTCGGACGCTCCGCTCTCCCTGACGCTCCGCTCCCCCCGACGCTCCGCTCCCTCGGACGCTCCGTTCCCCCCGACGCTCCGCTCCCTCCGACGCTCTGCCCCCCCCGACGCTCCGCTCCCTCCGACGCTCCGCTCCCCCCGACGCTCCGCTCCCCCCGACGCTCCGTTCCCCCCGACGCTCCGCTCCCTCGGACGCTCCGCTCCCCCTGACGCTCCGCTCCCTCCGACGCTCCGCTCCCTCCGACGCTCCGCTCCCTCGGACGCTCCGCTCCCCCTGACGCTCCGCTCCCTCCGACGCTCCGCTCCCTCCGACGCTCCGCTCCCTCGGACGCTCCGTTCCCCCCGACGCTCCGCTCCCTCGGACGCTCCGCTCCGCTCCCTCCGACGCTCCGCTCCCTCGGACGCTCCGCTCTCCCTGACGCTCCGCTCCCCCTGACTCTCCGCTACCCCCAACGCTCCGCTCCCTCGGACGCTCCGCTCCCCCCGACGCTCCGCTCCCCCCGACGCTCCGCTCCCTCGGACGCTCCGCTCCCCCTGACGCTCCGCTCCCTCCGACGCTCCGCTCCCTCGGACGCTCCGCTCCCCCTGACGCTCCGCTCCCCCCGACGCTCCGCTCCCCCTGACGCTCCGCTCCCTCGGACGCTCCGCTCTCCCTGACGCTCCGCTCCCTCGGACGCTCCGCTCCCCCTGACGCTCCGCTCCCTCCGATGCTCCGCTCCCTCGGACGCTCCGCTCCCCCCGACGCTCCGCTCCCCCCGACGCTCCGCTCCCTCGGACGCTCCGCTCTCCCTGACGCTCCGCTCCCTCCGACGCTCCGCTCCCTCGGACGCTCCGCTCCCCCTGACGCTCCGCTCCCCCCGACGCTCCGCTCCCTCGGACGCTCCGCTCCCCCTGACGCTCCGCTCCCTCGGACGCTCCGCTCTCCCTGACGCTCCGCTCCCTCGGACGCTCCGCTCCCCCTGACGCTCCGCTCCCTCCGATGCTCCGCTCCCTCGGACGCTCCGCTCCCTCCGACGCTCCGCTCCCTCGGACGCTCCGCTCCCTCCGACGCTCCGCTCCCTCCGACGCTCCGCTCCCCCCGACGCTCCGCTCCCTCCGACGCTCCGCTCCCCCCGACGCTCCGCTCCCCCTGACACTCCGCTCTCTCTCGGATGCTCCGCTCCTTCCGACGCTCCGCTCCCTCCGACGCTCCGCTCTCTCGGATGCTCCGTTCCCCCTGATGCTATGGTGCTGCTCTGCAGTGTGTTGTGGCTGTGTGTTTGGTTTATTCATGTGTTTGCCCCAACCCGTTTGAATTTATTTAGCCTCCAATGTTCTCCCCTCCACTCCTGAGGACTCTGACTCTTTGAGTAAGTTCCGATGGGACCTTGTCCAAGGGCCTAGACAGGCTGTTCCATCGTGTGGAACATTCCAACCAATCCTGTCCTCACCCAACGTCAACACACACACTTTCCAGCAGCCAGTATTCAGGGGTGGGAACGCTGTCTGATTTACCCCTTCCTAGCCTGAGGCCACCAGAGCTAATAGCAGCTGCTCTTCTGCCACCATGGCTTAGATCAGCTAAGTCAACACAGACCAGGAATTGTACCTGGGACCTTCCAGCTTCATATGACTCAGTACCACAGCAGGCAGTGACTACCCTCGGTGCCATTTGAGGAGCTCTTGCCCCTCCCTCCCTCCCTCAGACTGAAATCAGGAACTTGCTATATGGATACACATCTCATGAAACCTTATCCAAGTGATGCTTAGTGACTGACAAAAGAGCCCATAGACACTGTGCTGCCACCAGATCTTTCAGCAATGTGGTTTCCATTTTTTATCGTTTGAATTTTGGTACTTGTTAAATAGAAGTTTATCAAGAGCAAACTCCCAGGTGAGGTACACTCCCTGCACGCTGCCTTGTCCATGTGTTTCAGCCCCGTCCCTCCATTGCATTTTCTTCTTAGGCAGTCCCTTGGAACCGAGGATGACTTGCTTCCACATTAAAAATGAGTTCGCAAGTGACTGATGAGTCCAATGCGGGACCTACAGTCTCTGTCACAGGTGGGGCAGACGGTGGTTGAAGGGGCGGGTGGGTGGGGTGCTTGGGTTGACGTGCGCTCCTTCCGCTGTTTGCGCTTGGCTTCCGCTTGCTCCCGGCGAAGAGACTCGAGGTGTTCGGCGCCTTCCCGGATGCTCCTCCTCCATTTTGTGCGGTCTTGGGCCAGGGATTCCCAGGTGTCGGTGGGGATGTTACACTTTTTCAAGGAGGCTTTGAGGGCGTCCTTGAAGCATTTCCTCCGCCCACCTGGGGCTCTCTTGCCGTGCCGGAGCTCCAAGTAGAGCGCTTGTTTTGGGAGTCTCGTATTGGGCATGTGGACAATGTGACCCGTCCATCGGAGTTGATTGAGCGTGGGCAAAGCTTCGATGCTGGGGATGTTGGCCTGAGCAAGAACACTGACGTTGGTGCGCCTATCCTGCCAATGGATTTGCAGGATCTTGCGGAGGCAGCGTTGGTGGTACCTCTCCAGTGCTTTGAGGTGTCTGCTGTACATGGTCCATGTCTCTGAGGCATACAGCAGGGCGGGTATCACTGCTGCTCTGTAGACCATGAGCTTGGTGCCAGGTTTGAGGTCCTGGTCTTCAAACACTCTCTTCCTCAGGCGACCGAAGGCTGCACTGGCACACTGAAGGTGGTGTTGGACTTCGTCGTCAACATCTGCCCTTGTTGACAGAAGGCTCCCAAGATCTGGAATGTGGTCCACGTTGTCCAAGGCCTTGCTGTGGATTTTGATAATCGGGGGGCAGTACTGTGTGGCGGCGGCAGGTTGGTAGAGGACCTTTGTCTTACGGGTGTTTAGTGTAAGGCCCATGCTCTCGTACGCTTCGGTAAAGGTGTTGACGATGGTTTGGAGTTCGACCTCCGAGTGAGTGCAGACGCAAGCGTCGTCTTCATTGCATCAGTGTGATATTGGCCTGTCTGAGTGAGCTTAAGGCTTGCCAATTCTGGTTGGGTGTATTCCTGGGGGTTTCACCACCTGACCTCCCACCTCCAGCGTCCCTGCCCAGTCAAACAGCCTTTCTTCCCATTTTCAATATTTTTATAACTAATAAATGAAAGCGTTTAAAGAAAATGAAAATAATATTTTTTAATGCCCATTTGATTTTTCTCCCGGGTTGCTCGCAGCAGTGTCCAGGAGATTAATCTTGAATTCCCAGAGACGCCAGGGCAATCCTGGAGGGATGTTAACCCTAGTTAAGGTAGTTTTTTTGTGCAGTAGGCTGGACAAAGGCTACACTAACTGGGCTCGCAGAGATTGTCGTCCCATCAGTCTGGTCTAGATTTGGAGCCAGGCTCAGATGGCAGGCCAGTGTTGGAGCCATTTCTGTGCTGAGAGTTGTGAGGTGTTTATACTTTAAGCGGTGACTATATTGCCCCTGAGATGTGTGTTTGTGCAGTTTGGGGTTCTATTACATTAGTACAGAGATGATTAGATGTAATTTAATGGAACAACATGGAATTTGTGTGGGATCCAAGTAAATGAGTTGAAAAAACACTAATGAATTACAGCTAAGTAGCACAGTTTAATCAGTTTTTGTTGTGCAGGCTGGAAGTTGAGTGTCAGATATCACCAAACCTTTTTTTAGGTCTTTTGAGGTTCCGAGGGAGAGGAATGTGCTGAACAATATTTTTAGTGTTTTTATGTGGCTGCTGCTCATTCTGAGACTTGCTGTTGTCACTGAGTATTGCTTCCGTGTTTCAAATGTAGATAACACTGTACACACAGGCGCCGGTCCACAGTACAATAGGAATCAGCTAAATGGAGGTTGTCCTAATCCAGACAGGTAGGCAAACCAGTGAAGGAAGCAGGAACTAAACAGGAAACGGACGAGGAAAGGAAATAAGTTCGGAGTTGTAGCCCCTCGGCACCAGGTGCAGGGACATAGCTGAGTGAGTGACTGTTCTGGCTCTGTTTCAAAGCAGCCTCTGTCAGGATGGACTTTAAAACCTGTGTAATTGGAGGCTCACAGCACAGCTCTGTGTTTTATTGCCTGTCTGTGTGAATGAGCCTTGAGATACTGGTGCCGAGGACAGATGGTCCTTGTCAGCTGTTGCGTAGATATGGAGTAATGGATGGGTAGGAGGGAGAAACCTAATCAAATCATCAAGACCTCTTTGTGATACCAACATCATTGTAGGACAGATGTGAAGCTGAAGTAATGTAAATGTGTTACTGGTGACTCAGCGTTGTGTTACCACCATTACCTCCCTCACACCGACAGTTAGAGTTCTGTTATATGTTGCTTCCTAATAGTCAACTCGGGATTATCAGTCACCACCATTTTCTCTCCTACTCTCTTGAAGGTGTTGGTTCATACTAGGAACAGTTGCATGGCCGCAATGATACTTCACCTAAGTAGACATTGAATATCGGCATGATCATGAGGGGCATCACAGCTCAGCCTGATCCTGACCTCATCTGATGTGCACACAATCAGGAGCAGGAAACCTGACTGAGTTTTCCGTCCTTCCCAGCCAAGGGCCATTGATGTCAATTGTTCCACCTTTACTGCCCCCTCGCTGCACCCTTACTGCCCCCTCGCTGCACCTTTACTGCCCCCTTCACTGCACCCTTACTGCCCCCTTCACTGCACCCTTACTGCCCCCTTCACTGCACCCTTACTGCCCCCTTCACTGCACCCTTACTGCCCCCTTCACTGCACCCTTACTGCCCCCTTCACTGCACCCTTACTGCCCCCTCGCTACACCCTTACTGCCCCCTCGCTGCACCCTTACTGCCCCCTCGCTGCACCCTTACTGCCCCCTTCACTGCACCCTTACTGCCCCCTTCACTGCACCCTTACTGCCCCCTTCACTGCACCCTTACTGCCCCCTTCACTGCACCCTTACTGCCCCCTCGCTACACCCTTACTGCCCCCTCGCTGCACCCTTACTGCCCCCTCGCTGCACCCTTACTGCCCCCTTCACTGCACCCTTACTGCCCCCTTCACTGCACCCTTACTGCCCCCTTCACTGCACCCTTACTGCCCCCTCGCTACACCCTTACTGCCCCCTCGCTGCACCCTTACTGCCCCCTCGCTGCACCCTTACTGCCCCCTTCACTGCACCCTTACTGCCCCCTTCACTGCACCCTTACTGCCCCCTTCACTGCACCCTTACTGCCCCCCTCGCTGCACTCTTACTGCCCCCCTCGCTGCACCCTTACTGCCCCCTTCACTGCACCCTTACTGCCCCCTCGCTGCACTCTTACTGCCCCCCTCGCTGCACCCTTACTGCCCCCTTCACTGCACCCTTACTGCCCCCCTCGCTGCACCCTTACTGCCCCCCTCGCTGCACCCTTACTGCCCCCTTCACTGCACCCTTACTGCCCCCTCGCTGCACTCTTACTGCCCCCCTCGCTGCACCCTTACTGCCCCCCTCGCTGCACCCTTACTGCCCCCCTCGCTGCACCCTTACTGCCCCCTTCACTGCACCCTTACTGCCCCCTCGCTGCACTCTTACTGCCCCCCTCGCTGCACCCTTACTGCCCCCCTCGCTGCACCCTTACTGCCCCCTTCACTGCACCCTTACTGCCCCCTCGCTGCACTCTTACTGCCCCCCTCGCTGCACCCTTACTGCCCCCTCGCTGCACCCTTACTGCCCCCTTCACTGCACCCTTACTGCCCCCTCGCTGCACTCTTACTGCCCCCCTCGCTGCACCCTTACTGCCACCCTCGCTGCACCCTTACTGCCCCCTTCACTGCACTCTTACTGCCCCCTCGCTGCACTCTTACTGCCCCCTCGCTGCACTCTTACTGCCCCCTCCACTGCACCCTTACTGCATTCTTAACGCACTCTGGCTGGCATCAGCTAACTGCACAGATTGGGAATCAAACCGGAAACCATCTGGTCTGAATGGTTCATTACCAGACTAGATGCTGAACAGCACCGTGTATGTTCTTCAAAGTATACAGGTCAGTGTCAGGGAAGCATGATAGAGCATCGTGCATTGTGCTGTATGTGTTAAGCAGTGGGTTTGTCGCTCCCGTGCACACAATGCCCCGCCCCCACTCACTGCCCCCCACACACAATGCCCCGCCCACTCACACTACCCCTCCCGCGTGCACTATGCCCCAACTGCACACACAGTGCCTCTCCCCGCACACAGTACATCTCCCCCGCACACTGTGCCCCTTCCTCAGACACCGTGCCCCTCCCATACACAATGCCCCCGCACCCACACAGTGCCCCTCCCACGTGCCTGTTAACTTTTCATTAATCTTGGGTGTTGCCAGTACCCAGTCCCGCTCTCTGTTCTTTAATCTCGGGTGTTGCCAGTACCCAGTCCAGCTCTCTGTTCTTTAATCTCGGGTGTTGCCAGTACCCAGTCCAGCTCTCTGTTCTTTAATCTCGGGTGTTGCCAGTACCCAGTCCCGCTCTCTGTTCTTTAATCTCGGGTGTTGCCAGTACCCAGTCCCGCTCTCTGTTCTTTAATCTCGGGTGTTGCCAGTACCCAGTCCCGCTCTCTGTTCTTTAATCTCGGGTGTTGCCAGTACCCAGTCCCGCTCTCTGTTCTTTAATCTCGGGTGTTGCCAGTACCCAGTCCCGCTCTCTGTTCTTTAATCTCGGGTGTTGCCAGTACCCAGTCCAGCTCTCTGTTCTTTAATCTCGGGTGTTGCCAGTACCCAGTCCCGCTCTCTGTTCTTTAATCGCGGGTGTTGCCAGTACCCAGTCCCGCTCTCTGTTCTTTAATCTCGGGTGTTGCCAGTACCCAGTCCCGCTCTCTGTTCTTTAATCTCGGGTGTTGCCAGTACCCAGTCCCGCTCTCTGTTCTTTAATCTCGGGTGTTGCCAGTACCCAGTCCCGCCCTCTGTTCTTTAATCTCGGGTGTTGCCAGTACCCAGTCCCGCTCTCTGTTCTTTAATCGCGGGTGTTGCCAGTACCCAGTCCCGCTCTCTGTTCTTTAATCTCGGGTGTTACCAGTACCCAGTCCCGCTCTCTGTTCTTTAATCTCGGGTGTTGCCAGTACCCAGTCCCGCTCTCTGTTCTTTAATCTCGGGTGTTGCCAGTACCCAGTCCCGCCCTCTGTTCTTTAATCTCGGGTGTTGCCAGTACCCAGTCCCGCTCTCTGTTCTTTAATCTCGGGTGTTGCCAGTACCCGGTCCCGCTCTCTGTTCTTTAATCTCGGGTGTTACCAGCACCCAGTCCCGCTCTCTGTTCTTTAATCTCGGGTGTTGCCAGTACCCAGTCCCGCTCTCTGTTCTTTAATCTCGGGTGTTGCCAGTACCCAGTCCCGCTCTCTGTTCTTTTACCAGATTGGGTTGGGGCAGCCTGCGTTGCATAATTTACTTTAACTTATATTTTTATATTTAATCACAGTGATCAGGAGCTTACATAATAGACACCATTTTTAACAATATTGAAGATATTCAACAAATTATTTGCAAAAAACGAAAATTTTCTTCATAGGCTCAGCATACAAACTGCAGTATCTTGTATGATCTATCGCGATACATCTCTGAAGTGAGTGTTTTTCAGTGTATATTTTGAATGATTTTTCAGTTGCATCAAATTCAGAGTTCTATCCGTGTTTTCAGATGCTTTTCAACAAACTCTGACTTGAGTTTTATTGTGACCTTCAGTGAGATTTCGCTGCGATATATCAGCTGCCTGTTCCCTGCCTGTCTCTCACTGGGCAACGGACTGACAAATCTTCTCAACTCATCAGACTGCTCACAGCTTACTTCCGCTACCAGGCTCGAGGCAAAAGAGGGAGCCACAGACTCCCCGGGTCTTAGCTGTCATTGTGCTGTGGCTGGTCTCTTACATTGCTCTGCCTCTCTCAATTAAGAGATGGGGAGCAGTACTTTGAAAGAGATCAGGGTGAGGGATGGTAAATTGACGTACTGGTTCAAGTTGATGGGGACTTGTTACGGGCAGTGGTTTTGTCAGAGGACCCGGAGTGTTTGATGCTGACTCTCTCTCTTAGGCAGTCTCTCGGAACCGAGGATGACTTGCTTCCACATTAAAAATGAGTTTGCAGGTGACTGATCAGTCCAATGCGGGACCTACAGTCTCTGTCACAGGTGGGGCAGACGGTGGTTGGAGGGGCGGGTGGGTGGGGTGCTTGGGTTGACTTGCGCTGCCTGCGCTTGGCTTCCGCTTGCTCCCGGCGAAGAGACTCGAGGTGTTTGGCGCCTTCCTGGATGCTTCTCCTCCACTTTGTGCGGTCTTGGGCCAGGGATTCCCAGGTGTCGGTGGGGATGTTGCACTTTTTCAAGGAAGCTTTGAGGGTGTCCTTGAAGCGTTTCCTCTGCCCACCTGGGGCTGTCCTGCCGTGTCGGAGCTCTGAGTAGAGCGCTTGTTTTGGGAGTCTCATATCGGGCATGCGGACAATGTGACCCGTCCATCGGAGCTGATTGAGCGTGGTCAAAGCTTCGATGCTGGGGATGTTGGCCTGAGCAAGAACACTGACATTGGTGCGCCTATCCTGCCAATGGATTTGCAGGATCTTGTGGAGGCAGCATTGGTGGTACCTCTCCGGTGCTTTGAGGTGCCTGCTGTACATGGTCCATGTCTCTGAGGCATACAGCAGGGCGGGTATCACTGCTGCCCTGTAGACCATGAGCTTAGTTCCGGGTTTGAGGTCCTGGTCTTCAAACACTCTCTTCCTCACACGCTCCCTGAAGGTATTCTATTCCACAGCATTAACTTCTCACACCTTGATTCATACAACATTGGTAGCAATGAAAGCAGCCCACACTCTGATCCCCCACAGCAGGAGCTGATGGCTGTGTCGATTCATTCAGCAGCTCACTGGCCTAACCAGACCCCCACGTCTGCATACAAATCTAATCAGAATCAAAGCAAGACTGGGTAGGGACTACACAAAAGAAGAAGCAATTCTTACATGTGCTGCGTCATTGGTGTGTGAACCTTGCCTGGATAATAATCCCAGTAATTGGAAATGCTGAGCAGCAAAACCAGAAAAATCCCTGAGGATTAAAGGAAATTCCCAGGATTTTCCTTTCAGCCCTGTCTTGTCCTTATTCCACATCTGCTCACAGATTGCAATTCTCTTACACTCCGGCATATTCCACCCTGCCTCACCCCATCTCATGCAAAGTACTATTCCGCCCAAAACACGCCCATCTAGCCCCATCATACCCCATTGCTCCCTCTTGTCCCATTCCCAGCCCCACTCCTATGGTGACCCCTGTCCAATTTTGTACTTGACAGAAGCACATTACCTGCTGCACTGGAAAATATTGGGGGCAAGGGAAGGGCACAGGTGTGAAAGTATTGGGGGAAGTGGCAGGACTGACAGTATTGGGGGCGGGACTGACAGTATTGGGGCGGGACTGACAGTATTGGGGGCGGGACTGACTATTGGGGCGGGACTGACAGTATTGGGGGCAGGACTGACAGTATTGGGGGCGGGACTGACTATTGGGGGCGGGACTGACAGTATTGGGGGCAGGACTGACAGTATTGGGGGCGGGACTGACAGTATTGGGGGCGGGACTGACAGTATTGGGGCAGGACTGACAGTATTGGGGGCGGGACTGACTATTGGGGGCGGGACTGACAGTATTGGGGGCGGGACTGACAGTATTGGGGGCGGGACTGACAGTATTGGGGGCGGGACTGACAGTATTGGGGCGGGACTGACAGTATTGGGGCAGGACTGACAGTATTGGGGGCGGGACTGACAGTATTGGGGGCGGGACTGACAGTATTGGGGCGGGACTGACAGTATTGGGGGCGGGACTGACGGTATTGGGGGCGGGACTGACGGTATTGGGGGCGGGACTGACGGTATTGGGGCGGGACTGACGGTATTGGGGCGGGACTGACGGTATTGGGGGCGGGACTGACGGTATTGGGGGCGGGACTGACGGTATTGGGGCGGGACTGACGGTATTGGGGGCGGGACTGACGGTATTGGGGCGGGACTGACGGTATTGGGGGCGGGACTGACGGTATTGGGGGCGGGACTGACGGTATTGGGGCGGGACTGACGGTATTGGGGGCGGGACTGACGGTATTGGGGGCGGGACTGACGGTATTGGGGGCGGGACTGACAGTATTGGGGGCGGGACTGACAGTATTGGGGCGGGACTGACAGTATTGGGGGCGGGACTGACAGTATTGGGGGCGGGGCTGACAGTATTGGGGGCGGGACTGACGGTATTGGGGGCGGGACTGACGGTATTGGGGGCGGGACTGACGGTATTGGGGGCGGGACTGACGGTATTGGGGGCGGGACTGACGGTATTGGGGGCGGGACTGACGGTATTGGGGCGGGACTGACGGTATTGGGGGTGGGACTGACGGTATTGGGGGCGGGACTGACGGTATTGGGGGCGGGACTGACAGTATTGGGGGCGGGGCTGACAGTATTGGGGCGGGACTGACAGTATTGGGGGCGGGACTGACAGTATTGGGGGCGGGACTGACAGTATTGGGGGCGGGACTGACAGTATTGGGGGCGGGACTGACAGTATTGGGGGCGGGACTGACAGTATTGGGGGCGGGACTGACAGTATTGGGGGCGGGACTGACAGTATTGGGGGCGGGGCTGACAGTATTGGGGCGGGACTGTCATTATTGGGGGCGGGACTGACAGTATTGGGGCGGGTCTGACAGTATTGGGGCGGGACTGACAGTATTGGGGGCGGGACTGACAGTATTGGGGCGGGACTGACAGTATTGGGGGCGGGACTGACAGTATTGGGGGCGGGACTGACAGTATTGGGGGCGGGACTGACAGTATTGGGGGCGGGACTGACAGTATTGGGGGCGGGTGATTCCTGTATCTGCTGGCACTGGCTTGTAAGTTTCTACAGATACTGAAATATAAGCATTTAATAGTTTCTGGTAATGAAGTAAATACTGTTTTCCTCAGATAAATAAGTACAGCTGCTGACATAAATATATCGAATTCCACTCTGTCTCTCTGGAACAGTAAACACATGTGCTGCTTTAAACAAATGTATTTTTACCTTTAAACAAGTAAATTCAGTAAGTAATTTCTGGCATCTCCTGGAAGGTGTGTGGGAGGTGGAGCATTCTCTGTAAATGTCCAATCTTGCTTTCAATTATAAACACCCAGAAATTTCCGTCGTAAACATTTTTTACTCCATGCTTTTTGCGCTCTCGGGGGCACAGGAGGCTTGTGCTGTTCCCTGGTCCAAGCCTCATTAAAACTTTCATTTGGGGCATGTTGGAGATGCGCTCTTGCTGCCCTAGGAGTTGCACCCTTAGTGGGAGGCCAAGACTCTGGGCAATTAAAAACTGGAGCCAAACTTTGCACCAACAGCACCAACAACTTACACTTATATAGTGCCTTTAACATAGTAAAACGTCCCAAGGCGCTTCACAGGAGCGTTATCAAACAAAGTTTGACACCAAGCCACATTAGGAGATAACAGGACAGATGACCAAAAGCTTTTTCAAAGAGGTAAGTTTTAAGGAACGTTTTAAAGGAGGGGAGAGAGGTAGACAGGCGGAGAGGTTTAGGGAGGGAATTCCAGAGCTTAGGACCTAGTCAGCTGACGGCACGGCCGCCAATGGTGGAGCGATGAAAATCGGGGATACGCAAGAGGCCAGAATAGGAGGATCGCAGAGATCTCAGAGGGTTGTACGGCTGGAGGAGATTACGGAGCTAGGGAGGGGCGAGGCCATGGAGGGATTTGAAAACAAGGATCAGAATTTTAAAATTAAGGCTTTGCCAGACCACATCACACCACTCGAATCGTCCTGCCTGACAGAGGCTGTCCTCCCTGTTCCCTGGACATTAGCTGATCTCCTGCCCTCTGTGCAAATCACACTGGGAATGAGGAGACAGCAAAAAACCTAGAGCATCTTTGTGTGTGTTAGCCAAAATGCTTTAGTGCTGCCAATGCACCTAAAGTGGAATTTCAGTCCTTTAATGCTAAACTAGCGGCAGTTTGGTGCTGTGGGTCTTATGGCCACTAGGAACTTGGTTAAGACTGCTCCACTGCAGTGGCTGAAAGCAGGAATTCACTGATGGTGCAGTGAAGTCTTGTGTCTGGATGCATGAACACACAGCATGCTCCTCCTGCACGATGTGGGAAATCGGACTCTTTCTGTGTCCCTGACGACTATGTGTGCGGGAAGTGTATCCAGCTGCAGCTACTGGCAGACCGCATTGCGGCGCTGGAGCTGCGAATGGATACACATTGGAGCATTTGCGATGCTGAGGACGTCGTGGCTAGCATGTTTAGGGAGTTGGTCACACCGCAGGTAAAGGCTGCACAGGCAGGAAGGGAATGGGTGACCACCAGGCAGAGTAGTAGGCACAGGCAAGTAGTGCAGGGGTCCCCTGTGGCCATCCTCCTCTCAAACAGATATACCGCTTTGGATATTGTTGAGGGAGATGGCTTATCGGGGGAAGGCAGCAGCAGCCAACTTCCTGGCACCATGGGTGGTTCTGCTGCACAGGACGGGAGAAAAAAGAGCAGGAGAGCTATAGTGATAAGGGATTCTATTGTAAGGGGAATAGACAGGCGTTTCTGCGGCCGCAAACGAGACTCCAGGATGGTATGTTGCCTCCCTGGTGCAAGGGTCAAGGATGTCTCGGAGCGGCTGCAGGGCATTCTGGAGGGGGAGGGTGAACAGCCAGTTGTCGTGGTGCATATAGGTACCAACGATATAGGTAAAAAACAGGATGAGGTTCTAAAAGCTGTATATAGGGAGTTAGGAGGTAAATTAAAAAATAGGACCTCAAAGGTAGTAATCTCAGGATTGCTACCAGTGCCACGTGCTAGTCAGAGTAGAAATAGAAGGCTATTTCAGATGAATGCGTGGCTAGAGGAATGGTGCAAGGGGGAGGGATTCAAATTCCTGGGACATTGGAACCGGTTCTGCAGGAGGTGGGACCAGTACAAACTGGACGGTTTGCACCTGGGCAGGACCGGGACCGATGTCCTAGGGGGAGTGTTTGCTAGTGCTGTTGGGGAGGGTTTAACCTAAAATGGCAGGGGGTTGGGAACCTGTGCAGGGAGACAGAGGAAAGGGAAGCAAGGATAGAAGCAAAAGACAGGAAGGAGAAAAGCAAAAGTGGAAGGCAGAGAAATCAAGGGTGTAAATCAATCACGGCCACAGAAAATAATAATTCTAAAAGGACTAAGAGTGTTAAAAAAACAAGCCTGAAGGCTTTGTGTCTTAATGCGAGGAGCATTCGTAATAAGGTGGATGAATTACCTGCGCAAATAGATGTAAACGGATATGATATAATTGGGATTGCAGAGACATGGCTCCAGTGTGACCAAGGCTGGGAATTCAATATCTAGGGGTATTCAATATTCAGGAAGGACAGGCAAAAAGGAAAAGGAGGTGGGGTAGCATTGCTGGTTAAAGAGGAGATTAACACAATAGTAAGGAAGGATATTAGCTCTGATGATGTGGAATCTGTATGGGTAGAGCTGAGAAATAGCAAGGGGCAGAAAACATTAGTGGGAGTTGTATACAGACCCCCAAACAGTAATGCTGAGGTTGGGGATGGCATTAAATGGGAAATTAGAGACGCGCGCAATAAGGGCACAGCAGCTATCATGGGTGACTTTAATCTACATATAGATTGGGCTAACCAAATTAGTAACAATACCGTGGAGGAGGAATTCCTAGAGTATATACGGGATGGTTTCCTGGACCAATATGTCGAGGAACCAACTAGAGATCAGGCCATCTTAGACTGGGTATTATGTAATGAGAAAGGATTAATTAGCAATCTTGTTGTGCGAGGCCCCTTGGGTCGGAGCGATCATAATATGATAGAATTCTTCATTAGGATGGAGAGTGAAGTAGTTGACTCAGAGACTGGGGTCCTGAATTTAAATAAAGGAAACTACGATGGTATGTGGTGCGAGTTGGCTAGGATGGATTGGGGAACGTTACTTAAAGGGTTGACGGTGGGTAGGCAATGGCAAACATTTAAAGATCGCATGGATGAACTACAGAATTTGTTCATCCCTGTTTGGCATAAAAATAAAACAAAAAAGGTGACTCAACCGTAACTAACAAGGGAATTTAGGGATAGCATAAGCTCCAAGGAGAGGACATATAAATTGGCCAGAAAAAGCAGCAAACCTGAGGATTGGGAGCAATTTAGGATTCAGCAAAGGAGGACAAAGGGATTAATTAAGAGGGGGGAAATAGAGCATGAGAGTAAGCTTTCAGGGAACATAAAAACCGACTGTAAAAGCTTCTATAGATATGTGAAGAGAAAAAGATTGGTGAAGTCAAGCGTAGGTCCCTTGCAGTCAGAATCAGGGGAATTTATAATGGGGAACAAAGAAATGGCTGACCAGTTAAATACATACTTTGGTTCTGTCTTCACAAAGGAGGACACAAATAACCTCCCAGAGATGTCAGGGAACATAGGGTCTAATGAGAGGGAGGAACTGAATGAAATCAGTATTTGTAGGGAAATGGTGTTAGGGAAATTGACGGGATTGAAGGCCGATAAATCCCCAGGACCTGATAATCTACATCCTAGGGTACTTAAGGAAGTGGCCCTAGAAATAGTAGATGCATTGCTGGTCATCTTCCAAAATTCGATAGACTCTGGAACAGTTCCCATGGATTGGAGGGTAGCTAATGTAACCCCACTATTTAAAAAAGGTGGTAGAGAGAAAACAGGGAATTATAGACCGGCAAGCCTGACATCGGTAGTGGGGAAAATGCTGGAGTCCATTATAAAAGATGTAATAGCAGAGCACTTGGAAAACAGTGACAGGATCGGACAAAGTCACCATGGATTTACAAAAGGTAAATCATGCTTGACTAATCTACTGGAATTTTTTGAAGATGTGACTGGTAGAATAGATAAGGGAGAACCAGTGGATGTGGTGTATTTGGACTTTCAGATATTTCGATAAGGTCCCGCATAAGAGATTAGCGTGCAAAGTTAAAGCACATGGGATTGGGGGTAAGGTACTGACTTGGATAGGGAACTGGTTGGCAGACAGGAAGCAAAGTGTTGGAATAAATGGGTCTTTTTCCGAGTGGCAGGCAGTGACTAGTGGGGTACCGCAGGGATCGGTGCTAGGACCCCAGCTATTCACAATATATATAAATGATCTAGACGAGGGAACTAGATGTACTATCTCCAAGTTTGCAGACGACACAAAGCTGGGTGGGCGTGTGTGCTGTGAGGAGGATGCAGAGAAACTCCAGTATGATTTGGACAGGTTGGGTGATTGGGCAGATGCAGTATAATGTGGATAAATGCAAGGTTATCCACTTTGGTGGCAAAAACAGGAAGGCAGATTATTATCTGAACGACAATAGATTGGGAAAAGGGGAAGTGCAACGAGGCCTGGGTGTCCTTATGCACCAGTCGCTGAAGGTAAGCATGCAGGTGCAGCAGGCGGTTAAGAAGGCAAATGGTATGTTGGCCTTCATAGCGAGAGGATTCGAGTACAGGAACAAGGATGTCTTGCTGCAGTTGTACAGGGCCTTGGTGAGACCACACCTTGAGTATTGTGTGCAGTTTTGGTCGCCTTATCTGAGGAAGGATGTTCTTGCCATGGAGGGAGTTCAGCGAAGATTCACCAGACTGATACCTGGAATGGCAGGAATGACGTATGAGGAGAGATTGAGTTGATTAGGCTTATATTCGCTAGAGTTTAGAAGAATGAGAGGGGATCTCATTGAAACTTATAAAATTCTAACAGGACTAGACAGACTAGATACAGGAAGGCTGTTCCCGATGGCGGGGGAGTCCAGAACCAGGGGTCACAGTCTAAGGATAAGGGTTAAGCCATTTAGGACTGAGACGAGGAGGAATTTCTTCACCCAGAGAGTGGTGAACCTGTGGAATTCTCTACCACAGAAGGCAGTTGAGGCCAATTCATTAAATATATTCAAGAAGGAGTTAGATATATTTCTTAAGGCTAAAGGGATCAAGGGATATGGGGAGGAAGCAGGGACAGGGTACTGAATTTGGATGATCAGCCATGATCTCATTAAATGGCGGAGCAGGCTCGAGGGGCCGAATGGCCTACTCCTGCTCCGATCATTTATGTTTCTATGGTTTGCAACAAGGTCAGAATTGTAAAAATACAAGGAAGTATCTCCTGTTTTGATGTGAGATTAAGCAAAGTAGGCTCGAAGGGCCGAATGGCCTACTCCTGCTCCTATGTCTTATGTTCTGGAGTACAGTAATTTGTTCTTTATCACAGGGCGATTGAGTACCCCTTAGGCATCAATGTGATACTTTAATCGCTTTATATTGTGTGTGCGCCCCACCTCAGAACTGAGTGTTGAAGACAACGTGAAACTCCTTGGTTGAATCTGTATTAGTATTGGTTCAGTAATAAACTCTGATTAATGAGTTTCTTTGTAAATAAGACAATTTATTACTCTTTATTGGGAGTGTTGGCTTTGTGCCTATTAATCCCTGTCCTGTTGACGTTTACAGTCAGCTGTGTCTCCATTGATACAATAACCAGAGGGATTAACATCTTCATGAGATATGTTAATTGTTTAAAAAGTCTTGAATTTCTTCAGCTCATAATTTTACACTCCATTATAATATTTCTATAAACAAGGATCTTCTGTAATAGCTGAATCTTCTCCAGTGGAATTCGAGAGGGATTCGAATCCACTAAGGAATGACACACCACACAAAGAGACAATGTACATTCCTGGGGTTGGCCAACTTCAGGTTAGGCAGAGTCAACATGGTTTTCTCAAAGGGAAATCGTGTTTGACGAATCTGTTACAGTTTTTCGAAGATGTAACTAGTAGGATGGATAAGGGGAACCAGTGGATGTAGTGTAGTTGGATTTTCAAAAAGCATTCGATAAGGTGCCACACAAGAGGTTATTACACAAAATTAGGACTCATGGTATTGGGGGTAATATACTAGCATGGATTGAGGATTGGTTAATGGACAGAAAACAGAGAGTAGGAATAAATGGGACTTTTTCAGGTTGGCAGGCTGTAACTAGCGGGGTACCGCAAGGATCAGTGCTGGGGCCTCAGCTATTTACAACCTATATTAATGACTTAGATGAAGGGACTGAGTGTAACGTATCCAAGTTTGCTGATGATACAAAGTTAGGTGGGGAATTAAGTTGTGAGGTTAGATGCAAAGAGGCTACAGAGAGATATAGACAGGTTGACCGAGTGGGCAAGAACATGGCAAATGGAATACAATGTGGGGAAGTGTGAAGTTATCCACTTTAGTGGGAAAAAGAAAAAAGCAGAATATTTTTTGAATGGTGAGAGACTGGGAAATGTTTGCACTCCGAGGGACCTGGGTGTCCCTGTACATGAATCACAGAAAGTTAACATGCAGGTACAGCAAGCAATTAGGAAAGCAAATGGTATGTTAGCTTTTGTTACAAAGGGATTAGAGTATAAGAGTAAAGAAGTCTTACTACAATTATACAGGGCATTGGTGAGGCCACATCTGGAGTATTGTGTACAGTTCTGGTCTCTTTACCTAAGGAAAGACATACTTGCCTTAGAGGGAGCCCAGCGAAGGTTTACTAGACTGGTTCCTGGGATGAGAGGATTGCCCTATGAGGAGAGATTGAGTAAACTAGGCCTATGTTCCCTAGAGTTTAGAAGAATGAGAGGTGATCTAATTGAAACTATAAAATTCTTAATGTGCTTGACAGGGTTAATGTTGGGAAAATGTTTCTCCTGGCTGGGGAGTCTAGAACACGCGGTCACAGTCACAGAATAAGGGGTCGGCCATTTAGGACTGAGATGAGGAGAAATTTCTTCACTCAGAGGGTGGTGAATCTTTGGAATTCTCTACCCCAGAGGGCTGTCGATGCTCATTCGTTGAGTATATTCAAGATAGAGGTCGATAAATTTTTTGGAACAAAGGATATTAAGGGATATGAGGATAGTGTGGGAAGGTGGAATTGAGGTAGAAGATCAGCCATGATCTTGATGAATGGTGGAGCAGGCTCGAAGGGCCTAATGGCCGACTCTAGCTCCTATTTCTTACGTTTTTATGTTATGTTCTTATGTTCACATCGCTTCCCAGGCTGGTCTCACTGCAGTGAATGGAGGTGTCATGGGAGATGCTCGGCTCCTCCCTGTCACTGGAGCAGCCTAGAGGCAAGGGGTCCTGATGTGGGAGTCTCATTGTCAGGGTGAAGATGTGGGTGTCCCAATTAAACAAACATTGACTATATCGAATTGTTAATGTGAATATAATATCAGGGTGTAAACTGACCCATGGAGTACCAGTCGAAGGGGGTTACAGTGACTCTCTGGGAAACATTGGTGAGACCATACCTGGGAAACCAGCTCTAATTTCAGGCTGGCCATGTTTACAGAAATACGTTGGTAAGGGTTCAGAGAAGGCCCACAAGTTTGGGAGTGGAGCTGATTTCAGTCAACTGCATCGGAAGTGAGGGAGATAAATCTGTTCAAAGTAAAAAAAATAAACCCTGGACAGGGGGATGATCCAAGATTTATTAAAGGTTTAAAAAAAATTAAACTTAGTGAATTTTCGACACTCTTTTACTGGGTACATCACAAGATGCAGAGACAGACAGACAGTGAGGGAGGGAGGGAGGGTGGGTGAGGGAGGGTGAGGGGACTTGTTGGCAGTACATGAGGTTGAGGTGCTGTGCTGTCTTTGGGTGTGTTAGTGTGGGTAGTGGGGAGCTGGAACTCTTAGTGATTGACTGATGATCCCAGTTTCAGCTTGAAGTGAATGGATGGGGTGGACGTGAGGGTGTTCCTTGAGCAGGAGAAGCGAAGGAGACAATATAATTGTAAAACAATTTGCACTTGACATTTGAATGTATGGCACAGATTGTTTGAAGTAGTGACTCCATCAAGCCATTCAGAGTTGAAAGATTGCTGATTTAGCGGGATGTCAAGAGGAAGATGTGAGTTGCCTGAGCATGCCCAGTAGAGGGGACTAAACGAGGGATAGAGCTGGATATGCTGAATAAACTTTCCTCTTTCTTACACTAGCTGTCAGCTAACAGCTCAACAGCACATGTAGCAACTGTACTGGGTGCAGAACTCAAGAAACGTACAGCAAGAGGTAGAGGGGAGAAGGGATGAAGAGGACTCCACACTCACTGGCCCCACCGCCCGTCACATTTGTAGCAGTGGAACGGGAGACCCATTTTCACGGGAGCAGCTCCCATGTACACAGGAGCATTAATGTAAGCGCATAAGGCCCTAGATTTCCCAAAAGATGTTAATCTAATGCCAGTGTTTAACCCGTTTAAAAAATGGGTTAACAGGAAATCCTAGGTTAAGATGACTAATTGAAAAAAGGGGATTATTTTTCCAGCCAGCTGTCTTCATTTTATTACTATGTTTACACAATGTTCACTTCCCATGAGCTCATTCAAAGAAAAGACCATAGATTTAAATTGATGCTCATGCCCTTTAGGTTTTCACTACAGTGTTTTAATTGGAATTTTATGTAAATGAGGTGCGACCAGAACAAACTGCTGACGGCAGAGTTACCCACAGGGCCTCACGGCCACACGTATACAGGGAACTACTGAACAATCTGCGCTGTTGGATTGATCAGCTGCTTACGACAGTGAGTATCTGAGCCCCATGGACCAGGAATACACTAAAGACCATCCCTGGGCTATGCTGGGCTAAGGGGGAAAAAGCTTGATTGCTGTTTAGTTCCCCCAGGGGTTCAGGGCATGGCTGGACTGTGATATCCCCTGTGGTTAGATAATCGTCCGGCACTCACCGTCTAGGCTCACGCACCAAGAATGACCATTCAGCTGAGGTGGTTGACATCGATAGAACTGTATCCCAGCAAGAGTCATGCCTTCTGGAGAGGTGGGGGAAAAGGAAGAAAAGTGCGCTGATTTTAATGAGATGAATGAAAGAACTGTAATAGAAAGCTCATGTATAGGAGTAAAGGCGTAGAGTTTCCAACTGGGGTCCCAGGACCATAGGGGTCCACATGGAGATTCCAGGGGCTTCCTGAGGTCTTCAGCTTTCTGGCCGTCTATCAACAACTTTCTGTATTCATGGACTTACCAGGTCTGTTGCTGTATATTACAGTAATAAAGGATGTTCACTGCACTGTTTAGCTTTGGGTAGCTGATACTGTGTTTTGAAAGTTAGAACTGTGTCTCCCGAGGAGCGTGGCAGTATTTGCAGGAGATTCCCACACTGAAGTTGGATAACCACTGGCAGAGGGTGATGCTGTTTAGAATTACACAGAGTATTTCGCAAACTGGAGTACAAACCGGACAATTAAAAGACTTAACCTAAAATTCAACATAATTACACAACTAAGGCTCGGGTATGGTTCCACAGCCATGTGTGAGCCTAGGCCCCTGGTCCCAATCCTGTCCTCACATTATGTTAACTCACACGCACTTTGCAGCAAGGATAGTGTCAGAAATGAGGCCCTGGATTGACTTTTCTCCTGCCTAAGCCAGCTCTCTGAAACAAAGTGAGCCTCCACGGCCACCCTGGCTGAGAGCAACAATGTGATGAAGTATGTTCAGTTTTTATTGTGGGACTTTATTACTGCATTCAAGAGTGTGGTTAGCAGGTCTAAGATTGTGCTTTAGCTTTGATTAAATCTTTCAGCTGTCCAACCTGTGCCATCCTTTGGATAAGATGTTAAATTGAGGCCCCATCTACCTGTTTCAGTGACATTAAAGATCCCTTGGCACTATTTGAAGGAAAGGAAGTCCCAAAAACATTCCTACTTCAACCAATAAAACCAAATTAACCGTTCATTCATCTAATGATAGCTGTAAGATGCTGCTTTATGGAAATTGGCTGTTGCGATTGTGGAATTAACAAGTCACTGCACTCCAAAGCAGCTCTTTGTACGTGAAGCCTTTGACATGATTCTGAGAGAAGTGATGAAGTGCGATATAAATGCAAGTCCCCATTAGACTAATCTGCTGGACCCCTGTAAAATAATGGGGTAGATTATCGTCTTCACAGCCTGGGCATTAAGCATCATGTGGGCGGAGCACAATATGGTCAGGAGCATCACAAGCCCCTATCTGTTTTCCCCACCATCACTTTAAATGGAAGGAAGATCAGGGCGGCTTCTGTTACCAATGTAATCCTCCCAACGAGACTTTCCGCTCTGCACTCCACCCAGGTGACGCTTAACACCCAGGTGGTAAAGACTGAAATCTATCCTGATGTCTCTTGTTCGCAGCACGTGGCTGGGCGTTGGCGTGAACCCAGTGGGACATGCAGCCCCGCTATCATTCCAGGTGAGACAAGGATATTAAGGGTTATGGAACCAAGGCGGGTAGATGGAGTTAAGATACAGATCAGTCATGATCTAATTGAATTGTGGAACAGGCTCGAGGGGCTGAATGGCCTCCTGTTCCTATGGAGCACTAACGTTGAGCGAATATCACCCTAGGTCACTGGTTTTCAATAGAAATGATGCCTCTTTTATTTACATTTATTTTCTCATCAATTCATACTCTCCCCACCCCGACCACCTGACAGCATTGTTACTGAGTATGGTTCCGCAACACCAGCTGCTACCCTATTCCTCAGCCAGGCGGCTATTCCTCATGGGTCAGCCTAGACAGTGAGCGTTGGCAAGCTATTTCACCCTGAAAGCCATCACAGCTGAGCCCAGTCCTAGCCTCACCCAATGTTCACACACATGCACTTTCCAGCCATAGTCACTGGATAGTGATAAGGAGCAGGAAGCCTGGCCTATTTACCCCTACCTGACCCAGTGAAACCTCTTTTATGTTATAAGCAACTTCTTCAGGTAGAGGTGCTTCTGTTTGTTTTGGACTCCCTATTTACACAGTGAGGCAGATTCTGGAGCAGCGGCAGCAGCGCAGGAATGAATGGCCGTGTGAATGGCTTGTTCAAAAGTTGTAATCCCGCTGGCTGGACAGGTCTGCAGAAGGCAGCAATTAAGAGCTGCAGTTCTGGTCAGTACGGGCAGACCGAACACTCACTTGCCGTGCGGCTACAGAACATGGCAGCTTGGGGCATCCAGCTGTTTACATCTGTCACCAGCCGCAACGTGTCTCCAGCAACACAGAGGGTGGTGCTATGTGCAGCTCCAGTTAGTTTACAGCAGTGCTAGTGATACAGCAGCAGATACAACAGTTGCCAGCAGGATGCTGATAAAGCTCCCAGTAGCAGGAAGTGGTCCCGTTTGCTAGTCAGGGCTGACCGCTGGCCATAATGAAACACAATCCAACCCGCCACTCCCAACTAACTCATTAAATCACTTTGGACAGGCATTTGTTCCAAACTGGGAGAAAAATGTTACAGGGTTAGTATTTAATTATTTTTCTTGCCTATAAATCCACAGCAGAGAAAATACCTACAGTTAGATTGCAATCTGTGAACCTGTTTGGACAGTGTTGCCTGGGTAACATAAAATCTGGTAAATATACTTTTCTAATCTGACTCCAATCCTTTGAAAGTGTGGCCATCAATATTAATCTTAATGGACTTCTCTACACAGCACTCCCACATAAAACAGAACCTCGAGCTCAGGCTGCGCACATCGACGGTTACCTCAGCAACTGCCCGTTGTTACTCCAGTAAATATGGTCTTGTGAACAAAGCTAGAGAGGGTCGTAGGAATAATAACTCAATCTGCAGCTCTCCACGGTTGTATTTACACAATTATTTTTCTATCAGTTGCTGCACAATATCAGCGATTGGTTTTGGTTCTTTACTTCACCTTGTGCTGAAACCCAGGTTTTTTTCCCTCTCCAATTGTCTTCCCTATTTTCTCCTCAAGGTGGTGACTGTTGCTGGGGGTAATGTTTTACCCTTCACATCCTGGTCTAAGTGGCCATACTTCAAGTGCAAGCCTAGCCAGTGTGTGTTGGCAGGCTATTTGACTGGGGAGGGCAACACGAGTCTGATCCTGTCCACAAATGCACAATTCCCAGAAGAGGTCGCTGGACAATGATCAGGTGCAGGAACTTGGGCTCATTCCACCAGCTCCCCCCGCCGCCCCCTCCCCTCCCTTCCTAGCCCAGGGTCACTAATTGTTAACACTCCTTACTGCAGTCCCCGCTGAGATCAGCAGGGATCATACCGGGGTTCCACACCCAACGCTCCATCAACCCACTGAGCCGTATGGGACGGTCCAACCCTGTATTTCAAAGAAGTTGGGGTTGGATGTAATAGTTTGATTCTGTAATACTTAGAACTCTGTTAGTTAATTGCAGCACTGATATTGACCTCCTTGTTCTCAGGAACATATTTTGAAACTGCAGAATGATCTTATATCAGTGAAGCATGAAAGCGTCCATTATATCAACAGTTTCTATACCAATGCTGTGGTCTGATTTTCACAGTTGATGCTGAAAGTGACTGATCTATCGCTCCACGTCCCGTTATTGTGTTTTCTTGTTTAAAGGTCACATTTACTTATCTCACCGAGAATATTGGCCATTTTTCCCCCCCGGATTGTTTTGCAGTGAATTCAATCAGATAAATGTGCCAGGTAATTCAGGTCGTTGTGTGCTCCCAGCAACCACCAAAGTCATAGTCAACAGATGGACTGTCCTGGTTACAGTTACCCCCCAGCTGCACTTGTTTGTTAACCAGAGCGGATGAATGTGAGGTGTGAGCTGCACAGGCGAGGACTCGCCTTGTGCCACAAACCAACCCTCGGTTTATGTCACATGGCTGTGTACAAGGCAAAGTGGCATCAATATATTCTGCTCCATCTCTTGTCTTCTTTTTCTGTATTTCTGCCTCCCTTTTTCTCCATTTCTCTCTCCAAAGCCTGCCTGGTTTAGGGGTTTGCTTGTGTTCGCTGTCGCTTTCCATCATCGAGGAAATCATTGCCAGCAATGGCTGTACCGGGGGAAATTCCTGTCCAACAGCGTCGCTACGCAGCGGGTTAAAATTGTCGCTGGGTCAAAATCCTGGAACTCCCCCCCTAACAGCACTGTGAGAGTAACATCACCACACGGACTGCAGCAGTTCAAGAAGGTGGCTCACCACCACCTTCTCCAGGGCAATTAGGGATGGGCAATAAATGCTGGCCTTGCCAGCGACACCCACATCCCAGGAACGAATAAAAACTGGACAGTTTGGTTTAACGGAGTGCCTACCCAGTGATTCTGATTGAAAGGTAGATGGGACTAGTCTAGTTTCCCAATGCTACATTTGGAAACAGACTGTACATGTGGGATTGATCAATTTCATGATTATACAACTGCAGTGGCCCATTCTATACTTGTTCAGGCAAGACTGACAGTTTGTTTCTGGGTTTGTGACTGGACGACAGACAGTTCCCCTACGACCATATGCTGGTCAGCCTGGTTGTTGCATCACTTGATGTATAGAAAACACAGTTTTGGGTTGGTTGGACTGTTCTAGCTCCAAAATCAACACGGAGACTGCACTCTACCCGAGGCACTGTCTCTGTTGAATTCTCGTCAGCCGAAGATTTAGCTGAAGAATTGGCAAATATCCAGCCCTTCCAATGCATCAAACTTTATTTTAGTACAAACAGCTTGGTGTACAAAATATGACAAACAACGAGCTTAAAATAGAACATAGCCATCTAGCAGCGTAATGTTACTGGTCGGGCAGCTTATGTCCTGTGTGAAAACGGACAGGGGTTAGCAGTTAACAAAAATACTGTGCACATCTACAAAACTGTCTGCTCATACATGCACAAACACAACACAAGAAGGGCCTGCACACATTGCTTTTAAAAGTACCAATCCTAAGCTTTTACTGCCTTACTGTGACGACTGTTATTGTTAGCTTTCTGATGATCAAAACTAGCGGCAGACATCACCGAAAGTGGACTGTATTTAAACCCTAACAGGTGGCTATTCTCATTGGCACAGTTCTCACTGGTGTTAATGACATCTGTTCCCTTCTTCCCCCCCGTCATATTTTTGTTCCGAAAAGCTGTCTTGGTTTGGGACTTGTTTCTTCTGCCAAGCTGAGGAGGAAGCTGCAGTCATTTACTAACTACTGAGGGGGAAGAACTGGTTTTATAATTACAATGTACGTGGCTGATAGGAACATAGAAACAGGAGGAGGCCACTTAGCCCCTCGAGCCTGTTCCGCCAATCAGTGAGATCATGGCTGATCTGTGACCTAACTCCATATACCCGCCTTTGCCTCATATCCAATAATACCTTTGGTTAACAAAAATCTATCAATCACAGATTTAAAATGAACAATTGATCCAGCATCAATTGCCGTTTGCAGAAAAGAGTTCCAAGCTTCTACCACCCTTTGTGTGTCGAAGTGTTTCCTAATTTCACTCCTGAAAGGTCTGGCTCTAATTTTTAGACGATGCCCCCTAGTCCTCGACTCCCCAACCAGCGGAAATAGTTTCTCTCTATCTACCCTATCAGTTCCCCTTAATATCTTGAAAACTTTGATCAGATCACCCCTTAACCTTCTAAATTCTAGGGAATACAACCCTAATTTGTGTAATCTCTCCTTGTAATTTAACCCTTGGAGTCCGGGTATCATTCTGGTAAACCTACGCTGCACTCCCTCCAAGGCCAATCTATCCTTCCTAAGGTGTGGTGCCCAGAACTGCTCCCAGTGCTCCAGGTGTGGTCTAACCAGGGCTTTGTACAGCTGCAGCATAACTTCTACCCCCTTGTATTCTAGTCCTCAGATATAAAGGCCAGCATTCCATTAGCCTTTTTGATTATTTTCTGTACCTGTTCATGACATTTTAATGACCTATGTACCTGGACCGCCAAGTCTCTTTGGACCTCCACTGTTTCTAGCTTTTCACCATTAAAGAAAGAAAGAAGAAAGAAGCCCCAAAGCACTTTACAGCCAATTATTTTTTTTCCTGAAGTGTCATCACTGTTTTAATGTAGGAAATGCTTTACAGCCAATTTGCACACAGTAAGCTCCCACAAACAACAATGTGACAATGACCAGATAATCTGTTTTTTAGTGATGTTGATTGAGGGATAGAATTGGCTAGGACACCGGGAATAATTCCCTTGCTCTTCTTCGAAATAGTGCTATAGGATCTTCTACGTCCACCTGAGAGGGGAGACGGGGCCTCGGTTTAACATCTCATCCGAAAGACAGCACCTCCAACAGTGCAGCACTCCCGCAGTGCTGCACTGGAGTGTCAGCCTAAATTTTTGTGCTCAAGTCCCTGGAGGGAGACTTGAACCCACAACCTTCTGACTCTGAGGCAAAGCTGCCTTCAATTCCATGAGCTAACGGTCTCTTATGAGGGACTTTATCAAATGCCTTCTGGAAGTCCATATAAATAACATCCATAGCCATTCCCCTGTCCACCACTGAGTGCTGTCAGCAAGAAACACTGTGTAGAGCAGTGCAGGGATGGAGCAGTGTAGGGCTGGGAGGATGGCTCAGGGACAGTGCAGGGAAGGGCATTCCTTGATAAGGGGAACATAGGGCAGTGTAGGGCTGACAGGAACAGTACAGGAGTAGTACACTGTGGGCTAAGGTGGGGGTGTATCTCAGGCAGTGCAGGCAGGTGCTCACCTCAGCCAGAGGACAGAAAATAGCTCGGGGCATGTGGGCAGGTGAAAGTCTCTCGCGGGCATGTGGGGGCAGGCGGGCTAACATAGGATGGGGGCTGGCTCAAGGTCAGGGGGCAGTCCAACTAAGCACCTTCCTTGATGAAGAGGATGGAGGATTGTGTGTGGAGGTAATGGTTCGTGGGTTTGAATTAGGTCCAAGAACAAATCTGAAGCCTTTTAACATCATTTTGATAGAAAATAAATCCTCACTGTTTATCATATGGTTCACATCAAGCAAAACCCACTCATGCACATAAAAGTGCAGTGGGAATAAGCTGACTTCTAACTGTGATACAGGAGGGCAGCTTCAAGCCACACTGACATTAACCAGAATGAAGTGAGGAGGAAGATAGTCGATAACAGTAATGGGCCCTGTAACTGGGTTATTGAAACATATTCCAGGCTCTGGTGGCTGAAACTGCCCTAATAGAATTCCAGAGCTCTGACTTAATGTTTCATAAAAACTAAGTGAGAGGATTGAGAAGGCCAGCGTGCAGTGGCAGACACGTCAAGGGCCACTGCTACACGTACTGATGAGTGTTTACCGAAAAGATAAATGTCCCAGCCAGGTAACAAACTGGTCTCTTTTTAAATCCATAACATTTCCAATTGTTTCAAAATGTCTTTAGGGTGCAATGTCAGTTGTATGGAATTAAATTATGTTCAAAGACATTTGCTCTGGTGTCAAAATGTGATTGTTTATTCCTTGTACTTTATCAAAGCTCTCTGACTAGGTAGCTCTCTAAAGTAGAGGGCCTCCTCTGTGAAATGGAAAGGTGCGATCTGAGGGGCTGCATTGGGAAAGCGCGAGGCAGTCCCTTGAGAGGCCTCATATCTTCCCATTTGCTCTCCTCCTTTCCCCTCACTGAGGTATTGGTTCCACAGGCACTGATTGCCAACTCCAGGTGGCTGCTCTTTGTGTATGAACGTATACAATGATATTCTAGTATTCTAGTAGGACAGTCGACTGTGACGGGCAGCACAGCCAAACCCAATCCAAAGGCTGAGTAATTTTTCTTAATTGAGGAACCTAGCTCTCGCCAGTACAGACCCCACCGTCACCGCCTTATATCAGAAGGACGCAGACTCAAGTGCAAAGCTGCCTTTGCAGTAAATTGCCACATCTGGCTCAACCATATTGTGCTTTACCCTATCTCAGTTTCTTCTGCTAAAACCTCCTACTATTCTAAAATCATCCTGGAGGGCAAGGGCAACCCAAGACTCTTCTTCTCCATCTCTAATCACCTTCTCAAGCCCACTTCTGGCATTGTCACCACAGAAATGCCCCAAGGGTCTATCCTTGACTCACTCACTATATAAGCAGCTCCTTGATGACATAATCCGCTGGCATGGTTTAGCAACCATTGGTATGCTGATAATACCCAGCTCTATCTCTACCACTAACCTCAATTTGGATGAGCCACAACTTCCTTCAACTAAACATTGAGAAGATCAAACCATAGTTTTCCACCCGCTCATACTGAGGCCTGTCTGCCCTCTCGGGTGGGTGTCAACAATCACATATCACGGCACTATTTGAAGAAGAGCAGGGGACTTCTCCCTGGTGTCCTGGCCAATATTTATCCCTCAACCAACATCACTAAATAGATTATCTGGCCATTCATCACATTACTGTTTATGGGATCTTGCTGTGTAAATTAACTGCCGCGTTTCCCTACATTACAACAGTGGCTACACTTAAAAAGTATTGGCAGTGAGTTTCACTTTGTGATGTCCCTCTCTTATCTGAGCTGTTTGATTCAAGAACAAGCTGTATCTCACTCCCAGAAATGATTGTTCTCTTTGTGGAAGACATCCTGAATGGCTCATTTACCAGAGAGCTGCTGTCCAGAACCACTCCCTGAATATATGAGTATGTGGTCTCATACCCAGTCTGCAGGTAACACCGTCAAGTAGCTGTAGTGGCAAACGTTGGAACTTCTTCATCGTTTCGACAGCCTTTAGCATGGTGGAAGGACCTATACAAGACAAGCACATGGAATCACACACACCATGCACACGCATCCATAATGCACACGCCATGCACACGCATCCATAACACACATGCCATGCACATGATCCATAACACACCATGCACACGCATCCATAACGCACACGCCATGCACACACATCCATAATGCACACGCCATGCACACGCATCCATAACGCACACGCCATGCACACACATCTATATTGACACACACATACACATTGACACACAGCCACAAACAAATGCACACACATACCAGATCCACACATATCAGACACACACGTACCAGACACATATGTGCATGTGTCAGCCAGTGGCTCAGTTGGTAGCACCCTCGTCTCTGAGTCAGAAGGTTGTGGGTTCAGGTCCCACTCCAGAGACTTGAACACAAAAAGCTAGGCTGACACTCCAGTGCAGTACTGTGAGAGTGCTGCACTGTCGGAGATGCCGTCTTTCAGATGAGACGTTAAACCGAAGCCCCGTCTGCTCTCTCAGGTGAAGTAGGGTGAGTGGAGATAGTGTGGAGCATAAACGCCGGCATTGACCGTTGAGCCGAATGGCCTGTTTCTGTGCTGTACATTCTTATGTCTATGTAACATACACACACACATTTCAGGCATTTCTCATTCACTTTTCACTTATTAAAAACAATGTTGAGTCATGTTCACCGAACCAAAATGTCTTCTTTTCTATTCTATTTTTATACCACATCACATCCCTCCACTACCACGCACATAATGATACGAGGAAATTACTTGTCAAAATAATTGGTACTTTGCATCCTTGATCCCGATGGCTGGCACAATCTACTCTGAATTTCGAAAAACATCTGTCACACCTAAAAGGCTAAAATTATTTGTAATTCTGTGCCAGCGCTGGCTCCTGTGCATTGCACACTGAATCACTGAATGCTGCATAAATCATGCGGCTGCTTCATTCATAAATCGCAGCACTGACAGACTGTGCGTTGTGGTTCTTAAACCCTTCTCTCTCGCTGGAGCTGAAAGGAGCAGATGCCTTCCTTATCCACTGATAGCAAATGGAAATCAAATCACGAATTCAAACCAGTTTGGTTGATAGTTCAGCACAGACAGATTGCTGTTTGAAAAAAAGAAGCTAAGGTGTTTTTAAAAAATATCTTGTAGACCCAGAATTTCCTCAGAGCTAGTCCCATTGGTGCAGTGAACATAGGGATCAGAGGCATCATTCAACCCCTCAAGGCTGCTCTGCCAATCAGTCGGATCCACTTAACATCCTTTCCTCCATATCACTTAATACTCTTTCGCAACTGTGAAATAACGACAGCGGGGCGGTAGCAGATCAAGAGGAGGCAAAGGATGCAAATAAGCATCTTAACCTCTGCTATGAAGCCAGTCATGTTTGACCTGCCACTGTTTTCCAGTCTGTAGGGTGAGGGTCAGTAGAGCTCCACCTTACACTGCAACATCCAACTGAGGGTGTGGGTGAGTACCAAAGGAGAAGCTCTGTCTCTGGGCACTGACCAGTGGCACCTGTTCTAGGTCTCCTGGTCTTCATGCTACACTTAAACTTGGAGGAAGGTACTTCTTGTACTATTGATGACACTTAGCGCATTTAGAACGATCAAGAGCATTGAAACAGATGGGCTAAGGAATAGTGGGGGATTTTAACTTGGAGTGGTGGGTGGGGGTGGAGGGGGGCGGGGGGGGTGAACAGTTTGAGGCCCGGGCTAGTTGAACTCCGGGCCTCATTTACATCCCTCCGGCCAGCTGCCCGCATGAAACGGGAGAAAAGAAGCAGCTGGTTCTCACCGTGCAGCCAGGAGACGGCCCACCGGCTGGAAGATGTGTGCCTGGGCGGGGTGGGGGGTTTGGCAGGGTGCCGAAGGTGGTGGGGAGGAGGATCCCGGGTACCAGAGGGAGACTTCCTTTGTGACTCCTGCTCCTCCTGGCCCCACAAGGCAGCTGTTAGTATGCAGGGGTTGTGGGGGGAGGGGGAGGGGGAGCCCCCTGCTCAGACTGCGGATAAAGGGCCCTTGGGGCCCTATTGATGTAGCATGATCCTGATTTGTATACATGGACGAGGCTCCCGCCTGATTTAAACGGGCGCCTCATCCATGGAGCGGGTAATTAGCCCACTCCTGTTCAACTGCCCCCACTGCCAGGCGGCGAAATGACCCCCGTGGAGTTTAATGTAATGTAGGAAAATGTAAAAAGCTGTATATTGGATTAAACATGTACATTGGCAAGGTGGTGGGGTCGGCCAGCATGAAGTACAGGATCACAAGAGTCTCTGCAGTCCCAGAAAACTCATACTCCTCAATCACACACTCCTTCAAACATCTTTCCAATTCTCCTGTAACTCTTTCCCATCTGTGTTCTTCCTGGCCAGTCTGTTCCATGTATTCACCATCTATATAAAATTGTTAAATCAAAACCATCTGTGTACCGCCCCCTCCCCTAAGCTTGAACCCATGTGCCTGGTTCTGAAGTTTGTGGCAAAAATAAGCATATTATCGGAGTTCAATTCATTCCCTTAAGAATTTTAAATATGTGAATAATATCGCCCTTGAACCTTCCTTTCTCCAGAGTGAACAAGAAAAGAGATGTGGGTGTGATTACTGACCAGTTGTTTAAAGATTCCAGTCATTGTGAAGCTGTTATAAGAACATAAGAAATAGGAGCAGGAGTAGGCCATTTGGCCCCTCGAGCCTGCTCCGCCATTCGATAAGATCGTGGCTGATCTGGTCTTGGCCTCATCTCCACTTTCCTGCCCGCTCCCTGTAACCCTTGGCCCCCTTATCGTTCAAAAATCTGTCTCTCTCCACCTTAAATATTTTCAATGATCCAGAGCAAATCAAATACCAGGACACATTCTAATGGCAATTACCTATAAATCAAACCAAGTTATTCTGACCTGGTACAGACCACTGGGGAGGCTACTTTTGGAGTATTTTGTGCAGATTTAGGCATCAGACCTACAACAGGACATGGTTACATTGGAGAGAGTTCATAAAGTGACACGGTGAATCTGGGACTTAAGGCTCCAAGTTGTGAGGAGAGACTCCAAGAACTGAGCTTGCTTTCATTGGAGAGCAGAAATTGCAAGGCAGATATCCAAATGTGCACAATGGTGCTGAGAGGAAGGGGTGATGTAGTTAGAAGCAGGCTTTGACTTGTGCTGTCCTGAAAACTTACTCCACAGCCTATTGCTCATTGGGTGACAAGGTTTCTCCAACTTCCCTCCTTGCTCCTAACTCCCTCATTTTTATCTCTTGTCTCCTGGGATTTGAACACTGCACCACAGTGAACAATTTGGCTGGATCGATTTCCGTCACCATCTCAAAAAACTTTATCATGTCACTCCAGAGTCTCCTGTTTTCCAAAGAAAACATGCTTAATTTCATAAGCTTACCTCATAATAACATAAATTCCCAAAACCCGGAATTATCCTTGGTGCCTCTCTGTAGCCTCTCAAACAATATTCCCACATAAGAGACTGTTATCTAAGGTAGAAGCCCGCGGAATTGAGGGCAAATTATTAACCTGGTTAGGAAATTGGCTGAGCGGCAGGAGACAGAGAGTAGGGATAATGGGTAGGAACTCAAATTAGCAGGATGTGACTCGTGGTGTGCCACAGGGATCTGTGTTGGGGCCTCAACTATTCACAATTAACGACTTAGATGATGGCATAGAAAGTCATACATCCAAATTTGCTGATGACACAAAGAGAGGCAGCATTGTAGGCAGTGTAGATGGAAGCATAAAATTACAAAGGGATATTGATAGATTAAGTGAATGGGCAAAACTGTGGCAAATGGATTTCAATGTAGGCAAATGTGAGGTCATCCACTTTGGACCTAAAAAGATAGAACAGGGTACTTTCTAAATGGTGAAAGGCTAAGAACAGTGGAGGTCCAAAGAGATTTGGGGGTTCAGGTACATAGCTCATTAAAATGTCATGGATAGGTACAGAAAATAATCCAAAAGGCTAATGGAATGCTGGCCTTTATATCTGAGGACGAGAGTACAAGGGGGTAGAACTTATGCTACAGCTGTACAAAGCCCTGGTTAGACCACATCTGGAGCACTGTGAGCAGTTCTGGGCACCGCACCTTAGGAAGGATATATTGGCCTTGGAGAGAGTGTAGCGTAGGTTTACCAGAATGTTACCCAGACTTCAAGGGTTAAGTTACGAGGAGAGATTACACAAATGTTGAGGGATAAATGTTGGCCCCAGGACATGAAATTAATCCAGAATAGTTTGAAAATGAATAACTGGGGAGAGGGGAGAGAAACCACTCGGTTGTGGTGAGTAAAGCAGTCACTCTATAGAGCGGGCGATTCTTCCAGCCTGCCCAGGCTCTGCGCGTACTACCACGATTACTGTCTCGTCTTATCCCTACGTTACGAGATCTTTAAACTGCAGGGTTTTTATACAGAAAAGAGAAAATGTTGGAAATGCCCCAGTGAAGAGTCTGTGCCCAGATCATTAACCTGTCATCAGATTCCGATTGGCCGACTGAATATTCCCCAAATTTTTTATTTCTAATTCAGTTTTCCAGGATTTGGAGGCGTTTTTTTCCATCCAAATTAGATTTCACAGATGGTGACTGCATCCTGCATGGTGTGTCGATACAGAGAGAGCCCATGTTGGATCCTGAGGCAAGTGCAAAGTGCACTGATCCCACAGCTCAGCAAACACAGGGCTGGGGCTGAGTTCTCACTGCAAGTTAATGAACTGGAAAGCGTGACAATTGCTCAGCTCTGAGATGGATTTTAAATGGTAAACCCTGTCGCTGTTGAACGCGTGAATTGCTTCACTAAATTCATCGAGAATGTGCACCCAGCAAGACCGTCTGTCCGTCAGCGATCCATTCCTCCACGTGTAGCATTGCTGGAATCTGCTGCTTCATGCTCAATCTGCTGTGTGCTGCAGCTTCGCACAAAGTAAAAGCAAATTGTGCGACGTGCTTGGTGGGTCAGTGGGTCAACACACCAGATCATACAGATCATGAAAGTCGCTGGTCTGTGCTGAGTTAGCGAATCTCACCTCTGGGGGTGTCAGGCAGGCTACGATTGGCCTTCGCACTCCTGCCAGGCTTCCTGCTCCTGATCCCTATCCACTGACCCCTGCTGTGTGTGGATGTCAGGTCTGGACAGGATCAGATTCAGCTGAGCTGCACATCTTGCTAGAATGGCCTGCCCACAGGCTATCTAGGCTGACACATGGGGGCAATTTTAAGCCTAGTCGCTCAGCGGAAACCTGGCGGTTAAAATCGCTCTGGCTCTTACCTGTCTAAAAGCCGCCATGATCGCAAAATCTGCAATTTTAACCTGCCCTCCTGAGCAGGCAGTAAGGACACGCGCCAACAGGGTCCTTCTTTACAAATGCATGTTGCGATCCGATGACATAATTGAGACCTGACTGTAATTTTAATTCAGGCCTGAGCAGGGAATCCACCTGGAGTTAAAATCAGGGTGAATACCGGCAGTTACCCTATCGCTCTGGAACAGTATTCCAGCAAGAGATGGCACCTTAAGGAGAGGAGGGGAGACACTGGAGGAGAGACCTTCTCTTGTGTATGTTTACAGGACAACATTCAGACTTGGGCTGACAAGTGGCAAGTAACATTCGCACCACACAAGTGCCAGGCAATGACCATCTCCAACAAGCGAGACTCTAACCATCTCCCCTTGACATTCAATGGCATTACCATCGCTGAATCCCCCACTATTAACATCCTGGGGGGTCACCATTGATCAGAAACTGAACTGGACCAGCCATATAAATACTGTGGCTACAAGAGCAGACCAGAGGCTGGGAATTCTGTGGCGAGTGTCTCACCTCCTGACTCCACAAAGCCTTTCCACCATCTACAAGGCACAAGTCAGGAGTGTGATGGAATACTCTCCACTTGCCTGGATGAGTGCAGCTCCAACAACACTCAAGAAGCTCGACACCATCCAGGACAAAGCAGCCCGCTTGATTGGCACTCCATCCACCACCTTCAACATTCACTCCCTCCACCACCGGCGCACCGTGGCTGCAGTGTGTACCATCTACAAGATGCACTGCAGCAACTCGCCAAAGCTCCTTCAACAGCACCTTCCAAACCCGCAACCTCTACCACTTAGAAGGACAAGGGCAGCAGACGCATGGGAACATCACCACCTACAAGTTCCCCTCCAAGCCAGACACCATCCTGACTTGGACCTGTATCGCCGTTCCTTCACTGTCGCTGGGCCAAAATCCTGGAACTCCCTTCCTAACAGCATTGTGGGTGTACCTACACCATATGGACTGCAGCGGTTCAAGAAGGCGGCTCACCACCATCTTCTCAAGGGCAATTAGGGATGGGCACTAAATGCAGGCCTAGCCAGACAGCGACGCCCACATCCCATCAATGAATTAAAAAAAAAAGAATATAGAGAAAAGAACATTAGATCCAGACTAACTTTCTGGTACTTGTATCCTTCCTCCTTGCTGAAATTACATGGTAAAGTGTCGCTGGGAAGGAGCACGTGCTGAGACAGAGGGTGGAATGAGAAATGTGTGGACAAAAAATCTGATCATGAGAAAGGAGCACTGGGTTGGAGTCAGAGACACCCAGACAGGAGAGGGCAGCAAACCCTAGACCCTGGGGATAGAGAGATGGGAGGGGACAGTAAACCCTAGCCCCTGGGGATAGAGAGATGGGAGGGGACAGTAAACCCTAGCCCTGGGGATAGAGAGATGGGAGGGGGCAGTAAACCCTAGCCCTGGGGATAGAGAGATGGGAGGGGACAGTAAAGCCTAGCCCTGGGGATAGAGAGATGGGAGGGGACAGTAAACCCTAGCCCCTGGGGATAGAGAGATGGGAGGGGACAGTAAAGCCTAGCCCTGGGGATAGAGAGATGGGAGGGGACAGTAAAGCCTAGCCCTGGGGATAGAGAGATGGGAGGGGACAGTAAACCCTAGCCCTGGGGATAGAGAGATGGGAGGGGACAGTAAACCCTAGCCCTGGGGATAGAGAGATGGGAGGGGACAGTAAAGCCTAGCCCTGGGGATAGAGAGATGGGAGGGGGCAGTAAACCCTAGCCCCTGGTGATAGAGAGATGGGAGGGGACAGTAAACCCTAGCCTTGGGGATAGAGAGATGGGAGGGACAGTAATCCCTAGCCCTGGGGATAGAGAGATGGGAGGGGACAGTAAACCCTAGCCCTGGGGATAGAGAGATGGGAGGGGACAGTAAACCCTAGCCCTGGGGATAGAGAGATGGGAGGGGGCAGTAAACCCTAGCCCCTGGGGATAGAGAGATGGGAGGGGACAGTAAACCCTAGCCTTGGGGATAGAGAGATGGGAGGGACAGTAAACCCTAGCCCCTGGGGATAGAGAGATGGGAGGGGACAGTAAACCCTAGCCCTGGGGATAGAGAGATGGGAGGGGCAGTAAACCCTAGCCCTGGGGATAGAGAGATGGGAGGGGACAGTAAACCCTAGCCCTGGGGATAGAGAGATGGGAGGGGGCAGTAAACTCTAGCCCTGGGGATAGAGAGATGGGAGGGGACAGTAAACCCTAGCCCCTGGGGATAGAGAGATGGGAGGGGACAGTAAACCCTAGCCCTGGGGATAGAGAGATGGGAGGGGGCAGTAAACCCTAGCCCTGGGGATAGAGAGATGGGAGGGGACAGTAAAGCCTAGCCCTGGGGATAGAGAGATGGGAGGGGACAGTAAACCCTAGCCCCTGGGGATAGAGAGATGGGAGGGGACAGTAAAGCCTAGCCCTGGGGATAGAGAGATGGGAGGGGACAGTAAAGCCTAGCCCTGGGGATAGAGAGATGGGAGGGGACAGTAAACCCTAGCCCTGGGGATAGAGAGATGGGAGGGGACAGTAAACCCTAGCCCTGGGGATAGAGAGATGGGAGGGGACAGTAAAGCCTAGCCCTGGGGATAGAGAGATGGGAGGGGACAGTAAACCCTAGCCCTGGGGATAGAGAGATGGGAGGGGGCAGTAAACCCTAGCCCCTGGTGATAGAGAGATGGGAGGGGACAGTAAACCCTAGCCTTGGGGATAGAGAGATGGGAGGGACAGTAATCCCTAGCCCTGGGGATAGAGAGATGGGAGGGGACAGTAAACCCTAGCCCTGGGGATAGAGAGATGGGAGGGGACAGTAAACCCTAGCCCTGGGGATAGAGAGATGGGAGGGGGCAGTAAACCCTAGCCCCTGGGGATAGAGAGATGGGAGGGGACAGTAAACCCTAGCCTTGGGGATAGAGAGATGGGAGGGACAGTAAACCCTAGCCCCTGGGGATAGAGAGATGGGAGGGGACAGTAAACCCTAGCCCTGGGGATAGAGAGATGGGAGGGGCAGTAAACCCTAGCCCTGGGGATAGAGAGATGGGAGGGGACAGTAAACCCTAGCCCTGGGGATAGAGAGATGGGAGGGGGCAGTAAACTCTAGCCCTGGGGATAGAGAGATGGGAGGGGACAGTAAACCCTAGCCCTGGGGATAGAGAGATGGGAGGGGCAGTAAACCCTAGCCCTGGGGATAGAGAGATGGGAGGGGGCAGTAAACCCTAGCCCTGGGGATAGAGAGATGGGAGGGGGCAGTAAACCCTAGCCCTGGGGATAGAGAGATGGGAGGGGACAGTAAACCCTAGCCCTGGGGATAGAGAGATGGGAGGGGGCAGTAAACCCTAGCCCTGGGGATAGAGAGATGGGAGGGGACAGTAAACCCCAGCCCTGGGGATAGAGAGATGGGAGGGGACAGTAAACCCTAGCCCTGGGGATAGAGAGATGGGAGGGGACAGTAAACCCTAGCCCTGGGGATAGAGAGATGGGAGGGGACAGTAAACCTTAGCCCTGGGGATAGAGAGATGGGAGGGGGACAGTAAACCCCAGCCCTGGGGATAGAGAGATGGGAGGGGACAGTTACCCTAGCCCTGGGGATAGAGAGATGGGAGGGGACAGTAAACCCTAGCCCTGGGGATAGAGAGATGGGAGGGGACAGTAAACCCTAGCCCTGGGGATAGAGAGATGGGAGGGGACAGTAAACCCTAGCCCTGGGGATAGAGAGATGGGAGGGGACAGTAAACTCTCGCCCTGTGGATAGAGAGATGGGAGGGGACAGTAAACCCTAGCCCCTGGGGATAGAGAGATGGGAGGGGACAGTAAACCCTAGCCCTGGGGATACAGAGATGGGAGGGGACAGTAAACCCTAGCCCCTGGGGATAGAGAGATGGGAGGGGACAGTAAACCCTAGCCCTGGGGATACAGAGATGGGAGGGGACAGTAAACCCTAGCCCTGGGGATAGAGAGAAGCGGGGGGGGGGGCAGTAAACCCTAGCCCTGGGGATAGAGAGATGGGAGGGGACAGTAAACCCTAGCCCCTAGGGCTAGAGAGATGGGAGGGGACAGTAAACCCTAGCCCCTGGGGATAGAGAGATGGGAGGGGCAGTAAACCCTAGCCCTGGGGATAGAGAGATGGGAGGGGACAGTAAACCCTAGCCCTGGGGATAGAGAGATGGGAGGGGACAGTAAACACTAGCCCCTGGGGATAGAGAGATGGGAGGGGACAGTAAACCCTAGCCCTAGGGATAGAGAGATGGGAGGGGACAGTAAACCCTAGCCCCTGGGGATAGAGAGATGGGAGGGGACAGTAAACCCTAGCCCTAGGGATAGAGAGATGGGAGGGGACAGTAAACCCTAGCCCTGGGGATAGAGAGATGGGAGGGACAGTAAACCCTAGCCCTGGGGATAGAGAGATGGGAGGGACAGTAAACCCTGGCCCTGGGGATAGAGAGATGGAAGGGGACAGTAAACCCTGGCCCTGGGGATAGAGAGATGGGAGGGGGCAGTAAACCCTAGCCCTGGGGATAGAGAGATGGGAGGGGACAGTAAACCCTAGCCCCTGGGATAGAGAGATGGGAGGGGACAGTAAACCCTAGCCCTGGGGATAGAGAGATGGGAGGGGGCAGTAAACCCTAGCCCTGGGGATAGAGAGATGGGAGGGGGCAGTAAACCCTAGCCCTGGGGATAGAGAGATGGGAGGGGACAGTAAACCCTAGCCCTGGGGATAGAGAGATGGGAGGGGGCAGTAAACCCTAGCCCTGGGGATAGAGAGATGGGAGGGGGCAGTAAACCCTAGCCCTGGGGATAGAGAGATGGGAGGGGACAGTAAACCCTAGCCCTGGGGATAGAGAGATGGGAGGGGACAGTAAACCCTAGCCCCTGGGGATAGAGAGATGGGAGGGGCCAGTAAACCCTAGCCCCTGGGGATACAGAGATGGGAGGGGACAGTAAACCCTAGCCCTGGGGATAGAGAGATGGGAGGGGGCAGTAAACCCTAGCCCTGGGGATAGAGAGATGGGAGGGGACAGTAAACCCTAGCCCCTGGGGATAGAGAGATGGGAGGGGGCAGTAAACCCTAGCCCTGGGGATAGAGAGATGGGAGGGACAGTAAACCCTAGCCCTGGGGATAGAGAGATGGGAGGGGACAGTAAACCCTAACCCTAGGGATAGAGAGATGGGAGGGGGCAGTAAACCCTAGCCCTGGGGATAGAGAGATGGGAGGGGCAGTAAAGCCTAGCCCTGGGGATAGAGAGATGGGAGGGGACAGTAAACCCTAGCCCTGGGGATAGAGAGATGGGAGGGGGCAGTAAACCCTAGCCCCTGGTGATAGAGAGATGGGAGGGGACAGTAAACCCTAGCCTTGGGGATAGAGAGATGGGAGGGACAGTAATCCCTAGCCCTGGGGATAGAGAGATGGGAGGGGGCAGTAAACCCTAGCCCCTGGGGATAGAGAGATGGGAGGGGACAGTAAACCCTAGCCCTGGGGATAGAGAGATGGGAGGGGACAGTAAACCCTAGCCCTGGGGATAGAGAGATGGGAGGGGGCAGTAAACCCTAGCCCCTGGGGATAGAGAGATGGGAGGGGACAGTAAACCCTAGCCTTGGGGATAGAGAGATGGGAGGGACAGTAAACCCTAGCCCCTGGGGATAGAGAGATGGGAGGGGACAGTAAACCCTAGCCCTGGGGATAGAGAGATGGGAGGGGCAGTAAACCCTAGCCCTGGGGATAGAGAGATGGGAGGGGACAGTAAACCCTAGCCCTGGGGATAGAGAGATGGGAGGGGGCAGTAAACTCTAGCCCTGGGGATAGAGAGATGGGAGGGGACAGTAAACCCTAGCCCTGGGGATAGAGAGATGGGAGGGGCAGTAAACCCTAGCCCTGGGGATAGAGAGATGGGAGGGGACAGTAAACCCTAGCCCTGGGGATAGAGAGATGGGAGGGGACAGTAAACCCTAGCCCTGGGGATAGAGAGATGGGAGGGGACAGTAAACCTTAGCCCTGGGGATAGAGAGATGGGAGGGGACAGTAAACCCTAGCCCTGGGGATAGAGAGATGGGGGGGACAGTAAACCCCAGCCCTGGGGATAGAGAGATGGGAGGGGACAGTAAACCCTAGCCCTGGGGATAGAGAGATGGGAGGGGACAGTAAACCCTAGCCCTGGGGATAGAGAGATGGGAGGGGACAGTAAACCTTAGCCCTGGGGATAGAGAGATGGGAGGGGGACAGTAAACCCCAGCCCTGGGGATAGAGAGATGGGAGGGGACAGTAAACCCTAGCCCTGGGGATAGAGAGATGGGAGGGGACAGTAAACTCTCGCCCTGTGGATAGAGAGATGGGAGGGGACAGTAAACCCTAGCCCCTGGGGATAGAGAGATGGGAGGGGACAGTAAACCCTAGCCCTGGGGATACAGAGATGGGAGGGGACAGTAAACCCTAGCCCCTGGGGATAGAGAGATGGGAGGGGACAGTAAACCCTAGCCCTGGGGATAGAGAGATGGGAGGGGACAGTAAACCCTAGCCCTGGGGATAGAGAGAAGCGGGGGGGGCAGTAAACCCTAGCCCTGGGGATAGAGAGATGGGAGGGGACAGTAAACCCTAGCCCCTGGGGATAGAGAGATGGGAGGGGACAGTAAACCCTAGCCCTGGGGATAGAGAGATGGGAGGGGACAGTAAACCCTAGCCCTGGGGATAGAGAGATGGGAGGGGACAGTAAACCCTAGCCCCTGGGGATAGAGAGATGGGAGGGGACAGTAAACCCTAGCCCTAGGGATAGAGAGATGGGAGGGGACAGTAAACCCTAGCCCCTGGGGATAGAGAGATGGGAGGGGACAGTAAACCCTAACCCTAGGGATAGAGAGATGGGAGGGGACAGTAAACCCTAGCCCTGGGGATAGAGAGATGGGAGGGGGCAGTAAACCCTAGCCCTGGGGATAGAGAGATGGGAGGGGACAGTAAACCCTAGCCCCTGGGATAGAGAGATGGGAGGGGACAGTAAACCCTAGCCCTGGGGATAGAGAGATGGGAGGGGGCAGTAAACCCTAGCCCTGGGGATAGAGAGATGGGAGGGGGCAGTAAACCCTAGCCCTGGGGATAGAGAGATGGGAGGGGACAGTAAACCCTAGCCCTGGGGATAGAGAGATGGGAGGGGGCAGTAAACCCTAGCCCTGGGGATAGAGAGATGGGAGGGGACAGTAAACCCTAGCCCTGGGGATAGAGAGATGGGAGGGGGCAGTAAACCCTAGCCCTGGGGATAGAGAGATGGGAGGGGGCAGTAAACCCTAGCCCTGGGGATAGAGAGATGGGAGGGGGCAGTAAACCCTAGCCCTGGGGATAGAGAGATGGGAGGGGGCAGTAAACCCTAGCCCTGGGGATAGAGAGATGGGAGGGGGCAGTAAACCCTAGCCCCTGGGGATAGAGAGATGGGAGGGGGCAGTAAACCCTAGCCCCTGGGGATACAGAGATGGGAGGGGACAGTAAACCCTAGCCCTGGGGATAGAGAGATGGGAGGGACAGTAAACCCCAGCCCTGGGGATAGAGAGATGGGAGGGGACAGTAAACCCTAGCCCTGGGGATAGAGAGATGGGAGGGGACAGTAAACCCTAGCCCTGGGGATAGAGAGATGGGAGGGGACAGTAAACCTTAGCCCTGGGGATAGAGAGATGGGAGGGGGACAGTAAACCCCAGCCCTGGGGATAGAGAGATGGGAGGGGACAGTTACCCTAGCCCTGGGGATAGAGAGATGGGAGGGGACAGTAAACCCTAGCCCTGGGGATAGAGAGATGGGAGGGGACAGTAAACCCTAGCCCTGGGGATAGAGAGATGGGAGGGGACAGTAAACCCTAGCCCTGGGGATAGAGAGATGGGAGGGGACAGTAAACCCTAGCCCTGTGGATAGAGAGATGGGAGGGGACAGTAAACCCTAGCCCCTGGGGATAGAGAGATGGGAGGGGACAGTAAACCCTAGCCCTGGGGATACAGAGATGGGAGGGGACAGTAAACCCTAGCCCCTGGGGATAGAGAGATGGGAGGGGACAGTAAACCCTAGCCCTGGGGATAGAGAGATGGGAGGGGACAGTAAACCCTAGCCCTGGGGATAGAGAGAAGCGGGGGGGGGGGCAGTAAACCCTAGCCCTGGGGATAGAGAGATGGGAGGGGACAGTAAACCCTAGCCCCTGGGGATAGAGAGATGGGAGGGGACAGTAAACCCTAGCCCTGGGGATAGAGAGATGGGAGGGGACAGTAAACCCTAGCCCTGGGGATAGAGAGATGGGAGGGGACAGTAAACCCTAGCCCCTGGGGATAGAGAGATGGGAGGGGACAGTAAACCCTAGCCCTAGGGATAGAGAGATGGGAGGGGACAGTAAACCCTAGCCCCTGGGGATAGAGAGATGGGAGGGGACAGTAAACCCTAACCCTAGGGATAGAGAGATGGGAGGGGACAGTAAACCCTAGCCCTGGGGATAGAGAGATGGGAGGGGGCAGTAAACCCTAGCCCTGGGGATAGAGAGATGGGAGGGGACAGTAAACCCTAGCCCCTGGGATAGAGAGATGGGAGGGGACAGTAAACCCTAGCCCTGGGGATAGAGAGATGGGAGGGGGCAGTAAACCCTAGCCCTGGGGATAGAGAGATGGGAGGGGGCAGTAAACCCTAGCCCTGGGGATAGAGAGATGGGAGGGGACAGTAAACCCTAGCCCTGGGGATAGAGAGATGGGAGGGGGCAGTAAACCCTAGCCCTGGGGATAGAGAGATGGGAGGGGACAGTAAACCCTAGCCCTGGGGATAGAGAGATGGGAGGGGGCAGTAAACCCTAGCCCTGGGGATAGAGAGATGGGAGGGGGCAGTAAACCCTAGCCCTGGGGATAGAGAGATGGGAGGGGGCAGTAAACCCTAGCCCTGGGGATAGAGAGATGGGAGGGGGCAGTAAACCCTAGCCCTGGGGATAGAGAGATGGGAGGGGGCAGTAAACCCTAGCCCCTGGGGATAGAGAGATGGGAGGGGGCAGTAAACCCTAGCCCCTGGGGATACAGAGATGGGAGGGGACAGTAAACCCTAGCCCTGGGGATAGAGAGATGGGAGGGACAGTAAACCCTAGCCCCTGGGGATAGAGAGATGGGAGGGGACAGTAAACCCTAGCCCTGGGGATAGAGAGATGGGAGGGACAGTAAACCCTAGCCCTGGGGAGAGAGAGATGGGAGGGGGCAGTAAACCCTAACCCTAGGGATAGAGAGATGGGAGGGGGCAGTAAACCCTAGCCCTGGGGATAGAGAGATGGGAGGGGCAGTAAACCCTAGCCCTGGGGATAGAGAGATGGGAGGGGACAGTAAACCCTAGCCCTGGGGATAGAGAGATGAATCCTAGTTGGAATTGGGCAAGTCCGTGGGAACTTGGTTTACTGGGTTTGGATCATGTTCAGAGAAATCCATGCTTAAGCTGCTCAGCAGATGCTTCCGCAGAGTCTCTCCAATCCTGTTGATCAGGGTGGGGGAAATTTCTGTTCCCAGAATGTCGGGAAAGGCAAACATCTTTGGTGGAAAAAGGACGAATAATGAACGGCATTACAGCTTGATGTCCAGATTCCTTTCCATTCTTTTCAGGGCAACTAAACTTTAAAAAAAATTCATTTATGGGATGTGGGCGTCGCTGGCAAGGCCTGCATTTATTGCCCGTCCCTAGTTGACTTGAGAAGGTGGTGGTGAACCGCCTTCTTGAACCGCTGCAGTCCGTGTGGTGAAGGTGCTCCCACAGTGCTGTTAAGGAGGGAGTTCCAGGACTTTGACCCAGCGACGATGAAGGATCGGCGATATACGTCTAAGTCAGGATGGTGTGTGACTTGGAGGGGAACTTGGAGGTGGTGGTGTTCCCATGCACCTGCTGCCCTGTCCTTCTAGGTGGTAAAGGTCGCGGGTTTGGGAGGTGCTGCCGAAGAAGCCTTGGCGAGTTGCTGCAGTGTATCCTGTAGATGGTACACACTGCAGCCACAGTGCGCCGGTGGTGGAGGGAGTGAATGTTTAAGGTGGTGGATGGGGTGCCAATCAAGCGGGCTGCTTTGTCCTGGATGGTGTCGAGCTTCTTGAGTGTTGTTGGAGCTGCACTCATCCAGGCAAGTGGAGAGTATTCCATCACACTCCTTACTTGTGCCTTGTAAATGGTGGAAAGGCTTTGGGGAGTCAGGAGGTGAGACATTCGCCGCAGAATACCTAGACTCTGACCTGCTCTTGTTGCCACAGTATTTATGTGGCTGGTGCAGTTAAGTTTCTGGTCAATGGTGACCCCCAGGATGTTGATGGTGGGGGATTCGGCAATGGTAATGCCATTGAATGTCAAGCGGCGGTGGTTAGACTCTCGCTTGTTGGAGATAGTCGTTGCCTGGCGCTTGTGTGGCGCGAATGTTACCTGCCAGTTATCAGCCCAAGCCTGAACGTCGTCCAGGTCTTGCTGCATGCGGGCATGGACTGCTTCATTATCTGAGGAGTTGTGAATGGCACTGAACACTGTGCAGTCATCAGCGAACATCCCCATTTCTGACCTTATGTTGGAGGGAAGGTCATTGATGAAGCAGCTGAAGATGGTTGGGCCTATGACACTGCCCTGAGGAACTCCTGCAGCGATGTCCTGGGTCTGTGATGATTGACCTGCAACCACCACAACCATCTTCCTTTGTGTTCGGTATGACTCCAGCCAGTGGAGCATTTTCCCCCTGATTCCCATTGATTTCAGTTTTACTCGGGCTCCTTGATGCCACACTTGGTGAAATGCTGCCTTGATGTCAAGGGCAGTCACTCTCACCTCACCTCTGGAATTCAGCTCTTTTATCCATGTTTGGACCAAGGCTGTAATGAGGTCTGGAGCCGAGTGGTGTTGGCGGAACCCAAACTGGGGCATCAGTGAGCAGGTTATTGGTGAGTAAGTGCCGCTTGATAGCACTGTCGATGACACCTTCCATCACTTTTCTGATGTTTGAGAGTAGACTGATGGGGCGGGTAATTAGCCGGGTTGGATTTGTCCTGCTTTTTGTGGACAGGACATACCTGGACAGTTTTCCACATTGTCGGATAGATGCCAGTGTTGTAGCTGTACTGGAACAGCTTGGCTAGATGCGCGGCTAGTTCTGGAGCACAGGTCTTCAGCATGATAGCCGGGATGTTGTCGGGGCCCGTAGCCTTTGCTGTATCCAGTGCGCTCAGCTGTTTCTTGACATCACATGGAGTGAATCGAATTGTCAGAAGACTGGCTTCTATGATAGTGGGGGACCTCAGGAGGAGCCCGATATGGATCATCCACTCGGCACTTCTGGCTGAAGTTGGTTGCAAACGCTTCAGCCTTGTCTTTTGCACTCATGTGCTGGGCTCCACCATCATTGAGGATGGGAATATTCTTGGAGCCTCCTCCTCCCGTTAGTTGTTTAATGGTCCACCACCATTCTCGACTGGATGTGGCAGGACGGCAGAGCTTTGATCCAATCCGTTGATTGTGGGATCACTTAGCCCTGTCTATAGCATGCTGCTTCCGCTTTTTAGCATGCATGTAGTCGTGTGTTGCAGCTTTCCCAGGTTGGCACCTCATTTTTAGGTATGCCTGGTGCTGCTCCTGGCATGCTCTTCTACACTACTTATTGAACCAGGGTTGGTCCCCTGGCTTGGTGGTAATGGTAGAGTGAGGGATATGCCGGGCCATGAGGTTACAGATTGTGGTGGAAAGAGTGAGGGATATGCCGGGCCATGAGGTTACAGATTGTGGTGGAATACAATTCTGCTGCTGCTGATGGCCCACAGTGCCTCATGGATGCCCAGTTTTGAGCTGCTAGATCTGTTCTGAATCTATCCCATTTAGCACGTTGGTAGTGCTAACACAACACGATGGAGGGTGTCCTCAGTGTAAAGACAGGACTTCGTCTCCACAATGACTGTGCGGTGGTCACTGCTAGCAATACTGTCATGGACAGATGCATCTGCAACAGGTAGATTGGTGAGGACGAGGCCAAGTAGATTTTTCCCTTGTGTTGGTTCTCTCACCACCTGTCGCAGGCCCAGACTGGCAGCTTTGTCCTTCAGAACTCAGACAGCTCATTCAGTAGTGGTGCTACTGAGCCACTCTTGGTGATGGACATTGAAGTCCCCCACCAGAGTACATTCTGTGCCCTCGCTACTCTCAGTGCTTCTTCCAAGTGGTGTTCAACATGGCAGAGTACTGATTCATCAGCTGAGGGAGGGCGGTAGGTGGTAATCAGCAGGAGGTTTCCTTGCCCATGCTTGACCTGAAGCTGTGAGACTTCATGGGGTCCGGAGTCAATGTTGAGGACTCCCAGGGCCACTCCTTCCCGACTGTTTACCACTGTGCCACCACCCCTGGCGGGTCTGTCCTGCCGGTGGGACAGGACATACCCAGGGATGGTGATGGAGGAGTTTGGGACATTGGCTGTAAGGTATGATTCTGTGAGTATGACTATGTCAGGCTGTTGCTGGACTAGTCTGTGGGACAGCTCTCCCAATTTTGGCACAAGTCCCCAGATGTTGGTGAGGAGGACTTTGCAGGGTCGACTGGGCTGGGTGTGCTGTTGCCGTGTCCGTAGCCGGTGCCGAGGTCGATGCCGGGTGGTCTGTCCAGTTTCATTCTTATTGTTTATCGTAGTGGTTAGTTACAACTGAGTGCCTTGCTGGGCCATTTCAGAGGGCAGTTAAAAGTCAACCACATTGCTGTGGGTCTGGAGTCACATATAGGCCATTGGAGGAGAGCTGTTTTCCAGCATAGAAACAGAGAAGATAGGAGCAGGAGTAGGCCATTCGGCCCTTCGAGCCTGCTCCGCCATTCAACGAGATCATGGCTGATCATCCAAACCCTAGCACCCGGTCCCTACACCGACAGCCATCCCACCCAAGCCCTAACCCCGTAACCCCACGTATTTAATCCCCCCTAACACTAAGAGTCAATTTTTTTCATGGCCAATCAACCTAACCCGCACATCTTTGGTCTGTGGGAGGAAACCGGAGCACCCGGAGGAAACCCACGCAAACACGGGGAGAATGTGCAAACTCCACACAGCATACACTCTCTTTCTCCTGTTACTGGAATGTGGTTGGGATGCAGTGTATCCCTGTGTATTAGCTGTGGGAAAAGAAAATCCTAACATCAGCAAGTTTTCCAATAATCTCTCTTCTTTCAGGCATGTGTGGGCCTGAGTGTGTGTCTGACTCTGTGACTTTGTGTATGTGTATCCGTGTGTTTGTATGTGTGCATGTTTGTGTCTGTGTGATTCTGCGTGTGTGTGTGTGTCTCTCCCTTTGTCTCCCTCTCTCTCTGTCTCTCCCTCCCTGTTTCCTCCTCTCTCTCTCCCTCTCTCTGTCTCTCTCTCTCTCTCTCTCTCTCTCTCCCTCTCTCTGTCTCTCTCTCTCTCTCTCTCTCTGCCTCTCCCTCTCTCTCTCTCTCTCTCCCTCCCTCTCTCTGTCTCTCCCTCTCTCTCCCTCTCTCTCTGTCTCTCCCTCTCTCTCCCTCTCTCTCTCTCTCTGTCTCTCTCTCATCTCTCTGCCTCTCTCCCTCTCTCTGCCTCTCTCTCTCTCTCTGCCTCTCCCTCTCTCTCTCTCTCTCTGTCTGTCTCTCCCTCTCTCTCCCTCTCTCTCTCCCTCTCACTGCCTCTCTCGCTCTCTCCCTCTCACTGTCTCTCTCTCTCCCTCTCACTGTCTCTCTCTCTCTCTCTCTCTCTCTCTCTCCCTCTCTCTCTCTCCCTCTCTCTGTCCCCCTCTCTCTCTCCTCTCTCTCTCCCTCTCACTGTCTCTCTCCCTCTCTCTCTCCCCTCTCTCTCTCTCTCTCTCTCCCTCCCTCTCTCTGTCTCTCCCCCTCTCTCTCTCTCTCTCTCCCTCTCACTGCCTCTCTCTCCCTCCCTCTCTCTGTCTCTCCCTCCCTCTCTCTCTCCCTCTCTCTCTCTCTCTCCCCTCCCTCTCTCTCTCTCTCCCTCTCTCTCTCTCCCTCCCCCTCTCTGTCTCTCCCTCTCTCTCTCCCTCCCTCTCTCTGTCTCTCCCTCTCTCTCTCCCCTCCCTCTCTCTGTCTCTCCCTCTCTCTATCTCTCTCTCTCTCTCTCCCTCTCTCTCTCTCTCCCTCCCTCTCTCTGCCTCTCCCTCTCTCTCTCTCTCCCTCCCTCTCTCTGTCTCTCCCTCTCTCTCTCTCTCTCTCTCTCTCCCTCTCTGCCTCTCCCTCTCTCTCTGCCTCTCCCTCTCTCTCTCTCTCTCCCTCCTCTCTCTGTCTCTCCCTCTCTCTCTCTCTCTCCCTCTCCTCTCTCTATCTCTCCCTCTCTCTGTCTCTCTCTCTCTCCCTCCCTCTGTCTCTCTCTCTCTCTCTTTCCCGCTCTCTGTCTCTCTCCCCCTCTCATGTCTCTGCACATCTTTCTTTCTTTTCCCTTCTTCATGTCTCTATGTATCTTTTTCCCTCCCTCTCCCTGGCCCTGGTGAAGATGGGATTTTAACTCTGCTTTCTATTCTGTGCATTGTCACTCGGTGTGTGGTGTGATGAACTCTGCATTGAGTCTCGGTGTGTGATTTAGTAAATCTGCAGCCAAAGCAGACGACACCGCCAAGGGAATACAATTGTGCTGCGAGGAGTCAAACCTGGGCTGTCGTGAGTCTGATTAATTACTCTGACACATGGGGAAATGTACAATTGCATTTTAATACATAAAAGGAGAACATTTCATTACATGCCTGCGGGTCCTAACTCTGCTCTGTCGGGAGGCTTATCCCCTCGACTCTCTGGGCTCCTGAACATTTGTAGCGTATTACCATAGCTCACTAACCTCACACCTCTCACATCATTCTGTCTGAGTGCCTGCAACTACCTCAGGGGACCGATAGGATGACAATGCAAGGAGGCTGGCTACATGCCTGTACCCCACTCCCAGCACCGGGCCTGCACCTCACTCCCAGCACCGGGCCTGCACCTCACTCCCAGCACCAGGCCTGTACCCCAGTCCCAGCACCGGGCCTGTACCCCACTCCCAGCACCGGGCCTGTACCGCACTCCCAGCACCGGGCCTGCACCTCACTCCCAGCACCAGGCCTGTACCCCACTCCCCAGCACCAGGCCTGTACCCCCAGTCCCAGCACCGGGCCTGTACCCCACTCCCAGCACCGGGCCTGTACCCCACTCCCAGCACTGGGCCTGTAGCCCACCCCGAGCACTGGGCCTGTACCCCACTCCCAGCACCGGGCCTGCACCCCACTCCCAGCACCGGGCCTGCACCCCCACTCCCAGCACTGGGCCTGTACCCCACTCCCAGCACCAGGTCTGTACCCCACTCTCATCACTGGGGCTGTACCCCACTCCCAGCACCGTGCCTGTACCCCACTCCCAGCACCGGGCCTGTACCCCAGTCCCAGCACCGGGCCTGTACCCCACTCCCAGCACTGGGCCTGTAGCCCACCCCGAGCACTGGGCCTGTAGCCCACCCTGAGCACTGGCCTGTACCCCACTCCAGCACCGGGCCTGTACCCCACTCCAGCACCGGGCCTGTACCCCACTCCCAGCACCGGGCCTGTACCCCACCCCGAGCACTGGGCCTGTACCCCCAGTCCCAGCACCGGGCCTGTACCCCACTCCCAGCACTGGGCCTGTAGCCCACCCCGAGCACTGGGCCTGTAGCCCACCCTGAGCACTGGGCCTGTAGCCCACCCCGAGCACTGGGCCTGTAGCCCACCCCGAGCACTGGGCCTGTAGCCCACCCTGAGCACTGGGCCTGTACCCCAGTCCCAGCACCGGGCCTGTACCCAACTCCCAGCACCGGGCCTGTACCCCACCCCGAGCACTGGGCCTGTACCCCACTTCCAGCACCGGGTCTGAACCCCACTCCCAGCACTGGGCCTGCAGCCCACCCCGAGCACTGGGCCTGTACCCCACCCCGAGCACTGGGCCTGTACCCCACTTCCAGCACCGGGCCTGTACCCCACCCCGAGCACTGGGCCTGTACCCCACCCCGAGCACTGGGCCTGTACCCCACTTCCAGCACCCGGGCCTGTACCCCACCCCGAGCACTGGGCCTGTACCCCACTTCCAGCACCGGGCCTGTACCCCACTCCCAGCACTGGGCCTGTAGCCCACCCCGAGCACTGGGCCTGTAGCCCACCCCAAGCACCGGGCCTGTACCCCACCCTGAGATCTCCCTCTACCTCCTCTCCAGTCTCCCTTGCTAATCTGGGATGCATTCCATGTGGGCCAGGTGATTTCTGTTCAAGTACCATTAACTTTGAATATTTACTGTAACTCCAGTAGTGGCTAATCTGCTTCCTGCTCAGGTATTACCACAGTCCCACTTCCATCTGCCTCTGTTAAAGCATTATTAAGTATCTCTGGTATGCCCTCACCGTACCCTTTTTACTCGAGTCCTCGAAAGCTTCCATTTTTCCCCCCGATTCCTATTGACTTCAGTTTTACCAAGCTCCTTGATGCCACACTTGATGTCAAGGGTAGTCACTCTCACCTCACCTCACCTCTGGAATTCAGCTCTTTTGTCCATGTTTGGACCAAAGCTGTAATGAAGTCGGAAGCCGAGTGGTCCTGGCGGAACCCAAGCTGGGCATGAGTGAGCAGGTTACTGGTGAGTAAGTGCTGCTTGATAGCACTGTCGATGACACCTTCCATCACTTTTCTGATGATTGAGAGTAGACTGATGGGGCAGTAATTGGCCAGATTGGATTTGTCCTGCTTTTTGTGGACAGGACATATCTGGGCAGTTTTCCACATTGTCGGATAGATGCCGGTGTTGTAGCTGTACTGGAACAGCTTGGCTAGAGGCGCGGCTAGTTCTGGAGCACGATAACCGGGATGTTGTCAGGGCCCGTAGCCTTTGCTGTATCCAGTGCGCTCAGCCGTTTCTTGATATTATGTGGAGTGAATTGAATTAGCAGAAAACTGGCTTCTGTGATGGTGGGGACCTCAGGAGGAGCCCGATATGGATCATCCACTCGGCACTTCTGGCTGAAGTTGGTTTCGCAAACGCTTCAGCCTTGTCTTTTGCACTCACGTGCTGGGCTCCACCATCATTGAGGATGGGGATATTCATGGAGCCTCCTCCCGTTAGTTGTTTAATGGTCCACCACCATTCATGACTGGATGTGGCAGGACTGCAGAGCTTTGATCCGATCCGTTGATTGTGTGATCACTTAGCCCTGTCTATAGCATGCTGCTTCCGCTTTTTTAGCATGCATGTAGTCCTGTGTTGCAGCTTCCCCAAGTTGGCACCTCATTTTTAGGTACACCTGGTGCTGCTCCTGTCATGCTCGTCTACACTCCCTATTGAACCAGGGTTGGTCCCCTGCCTTGATGGTAATGGTAGAGTGAGGGATATGCCAGGCCATGAGGTTACAGATTGTGATGGAATACAATTCTGTTGCCCCACAGCTCCTCATGGATGCCCAGTTTTGAGCTGCTAGATCTGTTCTGAATCTATCCCATTTAGCACTGTGGTAGTGCCACACAACACGATGGAGGGTGTCCTCAATGTGAAGACGGGGACTTTGTCACCGCAGTGGTCACTGCTACCAATGCTGTCATGGAAAGATATCTCTGCGACAGGTAGATTAATTAGTGAGGACGAGGTCAAGTAGGTTTTTCCCTCGTGTTGGTTCTCTCACCACCTGTCGCAGGCCCAGAGTGGCAGCTATGTCCTTCAGGACTCGGCCAGCTCGGTCAGTAGTGGTGCTACCGAGCCACTCTTGGTGATGGACATTTAAGTCCCCCAACCAGAGTACATTCTGTGCCGTTACTACCCTCAGTGCTTCTTCCAAGTGGTGTTCAACATGGAGGAGTATTGATTCATCAGCTGAGGGACGATGGTAAGTGGTAATCAGCAGGAGGTTTCGTTGCTCAGCTTGACCTGAAACCATGAGGCTTCATGGGGTCCGGAGTCAATGTTGAGGACTCCCAGGGCCACTCCTTCCCGACTGTATTCCACTGTGCCACCACCCCTGGTGGGTCTGTCCAGCCAGTGGGACAGGACTTACCCAGGGATGGTGATGGAGGAGTTTGGGACATTGGCTGTAAGGTATGATTCTGTGAGTATGACTGTCGGGCTGTTGCTTCACTAGTCTGTGGGACAGCTCTCCCAATTTTGGCACAAGTCCCCAGATGTTGGTGAGGAAAGCTTTGCAGGGTTGACTGGGCGGCGTGTGCTATTGTTGTGTCTGTAGCTGGTGCCAAGGTCAATGCCGGGTGGTCCATCCGATTTTATACAACTGAGTGACTTGCTCGGCCATTTCAGAGGGCAATTAAGAGTCAACCACATATGGGTCTGGAGTTACATATCGGCCGGACCAGGTAAGGACAGCAGATTTCCTTCCCTAAAGGACATTAGTGAACCAGATGGGTTTTTACTACAATCTGATAGTTTCATGGTCACCATTACTGATGCGAGCTTTTTATTCCAGATTTATTTAATGAACTGAATTTAAATTCCCCAGCTGCCATGGTGGGATTTGAACTCACGTCTCCAGATCATTAGTCCAGTAACAGAACCACTATGCTACCGTTCCCATGTGAAAAGATGGGGAGATGGAGCTGTGCTGGTTTGCTAACAAGGTGATGGTGTCCATTCAGGGTATAGATCAATCCAACATTGGGTTGTAATATTGGGCCCCTAATCTATCATAGAGCCATGGAAATTCAGGACAGGAGAAGGATTGAATCACAGAATAATACAGCACAGAAGGAGGCCATTCGCCCCATCGTGCCTGAGCTATCTAACTAATCCCACTGCCCTGCTCTTCCCCCAGAGCCCTGTAAGTCTTTTTCATTCAAGTATTTATCCAATTCGAATTCAATCCTTTTCCAAGTTCCTATTGAATCTGGTCCCACCATCCTTTCAGGCAGTGTTTGTGCCGGTTGAAATCTGAAGTCATCTTCTGTTCTGTTTGTTTTTTGGAAAAGAGATGCTAAACTGGGTATTTGATTTTGAGAACTGTCCCCCAAAGATATTTTAATATCAGCAGGGAAGGTGAACAGTGTCTATCAAACACATGGGAATGGAGAAATCCTGCAGTGAACAGGTTTAAATCCTACTTTATTCTCCTTTACTTTAGCTGCATCGATATCTCATTATTAAGTCTTCTTGTACATCACATTGTATGATTCAGAATACTCAAACAGTTTCTCTTCACTCATTTTATTTTGTGCTGACAGCTCCCCCGAGGTGTTCAGCAGTTGTCAGTGGGTATAACAGAGAGGGAGAGTTTCCTTATCCACGTGCCCAAGTGTTGATTAAAACCTGAAAGGCAAATTAGATTAACCATTACACACCACTGAATACTAATACATTTGTCACTGGTCTTCTGGCTAATATCACCCTTCAACACGGATAATAAAGTGACCAGAGTTTCCGTCTCATAGAGTTTAGCCAGTTTGTAGCACTCACACCTCTGAGCTAGATTGTGGGTCCAAGCCCCACTCCAGAACTTGAGAGGATAATGTAGGCGGACACTTCAGTGCAGTACTGAGGGAGTGCAGCACTGTCGGAGGGGCAGTACTGAGGGAGCGCCGCACTGTCGGAGGGGCAGTACTGAGGGAGCGCCGCACTGTCGGAGGGGCAGTACTGAGGGAGTGCCGCACTGTCGGAGGGGCAGTACTGAGGGAGCGCCGCACTGTCGGAGGGGCAGTACTGAGGGAGTGCAGCACTGTCGGAGGGGCAGTACTGAGGGAGCGCCGCACTGTCGGAGGGGCAGTACTGAGGGGGTGCCGCACTGTTGGAGGGGCAGTACTGAGGGAGTGCCGCACTGTCGGAGGGGCAGTACTGAGGGAGTGCCGCACTGTCGGAGGGGCAGTACTGAGGGAGCGCCGCACTGTCGGAGGGGCAGTACTGTGGGAGCGCCGCACTGTCCGAGGAGCAGTACTGAGGGAGCACCGCACTGTCGGAGGGGCAGTACTGGGGGAGTGCAGCACTGTCGGAGGGGCAGTACTAAGGGAGTGCAGCACTGTCGGAGGGGCAGTACTGTGGGAGCGCTGCACTGTCGGAGGGGCAGTACTTAGGGAACGCTACACTGTCGGAGGGGCAGTACTGAGGGAGTGCCGCACTGTCGGACGGGCAGCACTGAGGGAGCGCCGCACTGTCGGAGGGGCAGTACTGAGGGAGCGCCGCACTGTCGGAGGGGCAGTACTGTGGGAGAGCTGCACTGTCGGAGGGGCAGTACTCAAGGAGTGCAGCACTGTCGGAGGGGCAGTACTGAGGGAGCGCCGCACTGTCGGAGTGGCAGTACTGAGGGAGCGCCGCACTGTCGGAGGGGCAGTACTGAGGGAGCGCCGCGCTGTCGGAGGGGCAGTACTGAGGGAGCGCCGCACTGTCGGAGGGGCAGTACTGTGGGAGCGCCGCACTGTCGGAGGGGCAGTACTGAGGGAGTGCCGCACTGTCCGAGGAGCAGTACTGAGGGAGCACCGCACTGTCGGAGGGGCAGTACTGAGGGAGTGCAGCACTGTCGGAGGGGCAGTACTGAGGGAGCGCCGCACTGTCGGAGGGGCAGTACTGTGGGAGTGCAGCACTGTCGGAGGGGCAGTACTGTGGGAGCGCTGCACTGTCGGAGGGGCGATACTGAGGGAGCGCCGCACTGTCGGAGGGGCAGTACTGAGGGAGTGCTGCACTGTCGGAGGGGCAGTACTAAGGGAGTGCAGCACTGTCGGAGGGGCAGTACTGTGGGAGCGCCGCACTGTCGGAGGGGCAGTACTTAGGGAACGCTACACTGTCGGAGGGGCAGTACTGAGGGAGTGCCGCACTGTCGGACGGGCAGTACTGAGGGAGCGCCGCACTGTCGGAGGGGCAGTACTGAGGGAGCGCCGCACTGTTGGAGGGGCGGTATTGAGGGAGTGCTGCACTGTCGGAGGGTCAGTACTGAGGGAGGGCTGCACTGTCGGAGGGGCAGTACTGTGGGAGAGCTGCACTGTCGGAGGGGCAGTACTCAGGGAGTGCAGCACTGTCGGAGGGGCAGTACTGAGGGAGTGCCGCACTGTCGGACTGGCAGTACTGAGGGAGCGCCGCACTGTCGGAGGGGCAGTACTGAGGGAGCGCCGCACTGTCGGAGGGGCAGTACTGAGGGATTGCCCCACTGTCGGAGGGGCAGTACTGAGGGTGCGCTGCACTGTCGGAGGGGCAGTACTGACGGAGTGCCGCACTGTCGGAGGGGCAGTACTGAGGGAGCACCGCACTGTCGGAGGGGCAGTACTGAGGGAGCGCCGCACTGTCGGACGGGCAGTACTGAGGGAGCGCCGCACTGTCGGAGGGGCAGTACTGAGGGAGCGCCGCACTGTCGGACAGGCAGTACTGAGGGAGCGCCGCACTGTCGGAGGGTCAGTACTGAGGGAGCGCCACACTGTCGGAGGGGCAGTACTGAGGGAGCGCCGCACTGTCGGACAGGCAGTACTGAGGGAGCACTGCACTGTCGGAGGGGCAGTACTGAGGGAGCGCCGCACTGTCGGATGGGCAGCACTGAGGGAACGCTGCACTGTTGGAGGGGCAGTACTGAGGGAGCGCCGCACTGTCGGAGGGGCAGCACTGAGGGAGCGCTGTACTGTCGGGGCTAGTACTGAGGGAGCGCCGCACTATCAGAGGGGCAGTACTGAGGAAGTGCCGCACTGTTGGAGGGGCAGTACTGAGGGAGCGCTGCACTGTCGGAGGGGCAGTACTGAGGGAGCACCGCGCTGTCGGAGATGCAGTACTGAGGTAGCGCTGCACTGTCGGAGGGGCAGTACTGAGGTAGCGCTGCACTGTCGGAGGGGCAGTACTGAGGGAGCACTGCACTGTCGGAGGGGCAGTATTGAGGGAGCACTGCACTGTCGGAGGGGCAGGACTGAGGGCGCGCCGCACTATCGGAGGGGCAGTACTGAGGGAGTGCCGCACTGTCGGATGGGCAGCACTGAGGGAACGCTGCACTGTCGGAGGGGCAGTACTGAGGGAGCGCCGCACTGTCGGAGGGGCAGTACTGAGGGAGCGCTGCACTTTCGGAGGGGCAGTACTGAGGGAGCGCCACACTGTCGGAGGGGCAGCACTGAGGGAGTGCTGCACTGTCGGAGGGGCGGTACTGAGGGAGAGCTGCACTGTCGGAAGGGCAGTACTGAGGGAGCGCCGCACTGTCGGAGGGGCAGTACTGAGGGAGTGCCGCACTGTCCGAGGAGCAGTACTGAGGGAGCACCGCACTGTCGGAGGGGCAGTACTGAGGGAGTGCAGCACTGTCGGAGGGGCAGTACTGAGGGAGCGCCGCACTGTCGGAGGGGCAGTACTGTGGGAGTGCAGCACTGTCGGAGGGGCAGTACTGTGGGAGCGCTGCACTGTCGGAGGGGCGATACTGAGGGAGCGCCGCACTGTCGGAGGGGCAGTACTGAGGGAGTGCTGCACTGTCGGAGGGGCAGTACTAAGGGAGTGCAGCACTGTCGGAGGGGCAGTACTGTGGGAGCGCCGCACTGTCGGAGGGGCAGTACTTAGGGAACGCTACACTGTCGGAGGGGCAGTACTGAGGGAGTGCCGCACTGTCGGACGGGCAGTACTGAGGGAGCGCCGCACTGTCGGAGGGGCAGTACTGAGGGAGCGCCGCACTGTTGGAGGGGCGGTATTGAGGGAGTGCTGCACTGTCGGAGGGTCAGTACTGAGGGAGGGCTGCACTGTCGGAGGGGCAGTACTGTGGGAGAGCTGCACTGTCGGAGGGGCAGTACTCAGGGAGTGCAGCACTGTCGGAGGGGCAGTACTGAGGGAGTGCCGCACTGTCGGACTGGCAGTACTGAGGGAGCGCCGCACTGTCGGAGGGGCAGTACTGAGGGAGCGCCGCACTGTCGGAGGGGCAGTACTGAGGGATTGCCCCACTGTCGGAGGGGCAGTACTGAGGGTGCGCTGCACTGTCGGAGGGGCAGTACTGACGGAGTGCCGCACTGTCGGAGGGGCAGTACTGAGGGAGCACCGCACTGTCGGAGGGGCAGTACTGAGGGAGCGCCGCACTGTCGGACGGGCAGTACTGAGGGAGCGCCGCACTGTCGGAGGGGCAGTACTGAGGGAGCGCCGCACTGTCGGACAGGCAGTACTGAGGGAGCGCCGCACTGTTGGAGGGGCAGTACTGAGGGAGCGCTGCACTGTCGGAGGGGCAGTACTGAGGGAGCACCGCGCTGTCGGAGATGCAGTACTGAGGTAGCGCTGCACTGTCGGAGGGGCAGTACTGAGGTAGCGCTGCACTGTCGGAGGGGCAGTACTGAGGGAGCACTGCACTGTCGGAGGGGCAGTATTGAGGGAGCACTGCACTGTCGGAGGGGCAGGACTGAGGGCGCGCCGCACTATCGGAGGGGCAGTACTGAGGGAGTGCCGCACTGTCGGATGGGCAGCACTGAGGGAACGCTGCACTGTCGGAGGGGCAGTACTGAGGGAGCGCCGCACTGTCGGAGGGGCAGTACTGAGGGAGCGCTGCACTTTCGGAGGGGCAGTACTGAGGGAGCGCCACACTGTCGGAGGGGCAGCACTGAGGGAGTGCTGCACTGTCGGAGGGGCGGTACTGAGGGAGAGCTGCACTGTCGGAAGGGCAGTACTGAGGGAGCGCCGCACTGTCGGAGGGGCAGTACTGAGGGAGCGCCGCACTGTCGGAGGGGCAGTACTGAGGGAGCGCCGCACTGTCGGAGGGGCAGTACTGAGGGAGCGCCGCACTGTCGGAGGGGCAGTACTGAGGGAGCGCCGCACTGTCGGAGGGGCAGTACTGAGGGAGTGCCGCACTGTCGGAGGGGCAGTACTGAGGGAGCGCCGCACTGTCGGATGGGCAGTACTGAGGGAGTGCCGCACTGTCGGAGGGGCAGTACTGGGGGAGCGCCGCACTGTCGGAGGGGCAGTACTGAGGGAGCGCCGCACTGTCGGAGGGGCAGTACTGAGGGAGCGCCGCACTGTCGGAGGGGCAGTACTGAGGGAGCGCTGCACTTTCGGAGGGGCAGTACTGAGGGAGCGCCACACTGTCGGAGGGGCAGCACTGAGGGAGTGCTGCACTGTCGGAGGGGCGGTACTGAGGGAGAGCTGCACTGTCGGAAGGGCAGTACTGAGGGAGCGCCGCACTGTCGGAGGGGCAGTACTGAGGGAGCGCCGCACTGTCGGAGGGGCAGTACTGAGGGAGCGCCGCACTGTCGGAGGGGCAGTACTGAGGGAGCGCCGCACTGTCGGAGGCGCAGTACTGAGGGAGCGCCGCACTGTCGGAGGGGCAGTACTGAGGGAGTGCCGCACTGTCGGAGGGGCAGTACTGAGGGAGCGCCGCACTGTCGGATGGGCAGTACTGAGGGAGTGCCGCACTGTCGGAGGGGCAGTACTGGGGGAGCGCCGCACTGTCGGAGGGGCAGTACTGAGGGAGCGCCGCACTGTCGGAGGGGCAGTACTGAGGGAGCGCCGCACTGTCAGAGGGGCAGTACTGAGGGAGCGCCGCACTGTCGGAGGGGCAGTACTGAGGGAGTGCCGCACTGTCGGAGGGGCAGTACTGGGGGAGCGCCGCACTGTCGGAGGGGCAGTACTGAGGGAGCGCCGCACTGTCGGGGGGCAGTACTGAGGGAGCGCCGCACTGTCGGAGGGGCAGTACTGAGGGAGCGCCGCACTGTCGGAGGGGCAGTACTGAGGGAGCGCCGCACTGTCGGAGGGGCAGTACTGAGGGAGCGCAGCACTGTCGGAGGTGCAGTATTGAGGGAGCGCCACACTGTCGGAGGGGCAGTACTGAGGGAGCGCCGCACTGTTGGAGGGGCAGTACTGAGGGAGCTTTGCACTGGCAGTTGTTCAGGTGAAATGCTAAACTGAAGCTGTTTCTGCCTGTTCTGCTGGTGTAGGTGGATGTTAAAGATATAAAGGTACTATTTCAAATAATTTTGCATTTGTGCTGCCGAACAATCCCCCCGCAACCATCATCACCAAAAGCAGAGTAACTGGTCATCCACTTCATTTGCTGTTTATGAAATCTTACTGTGCACCAATTGGCTGCTGCGTTTACCCTATGTAAGAATAGTCACTGAACTTGAAATCATTCAGTATATCTCATGTTCTTTGAGATGTTTCTGAGAGATGGAATAAAGTGCACTTAATTATAGTGGGAAGTGTGCGATGCTCCTCGCACGCACTGGGGCACAGTCAAAAGGCAGAAGTTGCACCTGTGACTTGCTACTCAGATGATGTTGAGGGACTGTGAGCAAGAGTCAGGCATTACCTCACAGGAGGCCCAGCCTCTTTTCCATACACTTGCTCTTAGGCTGATTGAGCTCAGTGTTGGCAGAATACAGTGCAACCTCTGGCGGAGCGATTACAAAAGGCCACAACTTGTAAATTGCATTGGTTTACATTGCAGTATTTTTAACTTCAACCCAGTGCTTTCATTCGGGAATGGGTCTAAATTGCAAGGTAAAGGGAAATTCAAATATCCTGGCATATGTTGCTGTCATTAAGTGGAATTAGTTAGAAGATGGATGGCATTCGGATTTGCTGAACACTGCAGGTTTCTGCCTGAATCAGGATTATGTATTCGAGAGTTCGCTTTGTATTTTCTTGAAATGATTTTCTAGCCAATTCATTGTTAGGCCATCTGATAATGTCACAGAATCACAGAAACCCCACAGTGCAGATAGAGGCCATTTCGGCCCATCGAGCCTGCACCGACACATATCCCACCCGATCCCCGTAACCCCTACACCAACACATATCCCACCCTATCGCCGTAACCCCACGTATTTAATCCCCCTAACACTAAGGGTCAATTTATCATAGCCAATCAACCTAACTCGCACATCTTTGGACTGTGGGAGGAAACCGGAGCACCCGGAGGAAACCCACGCAAACACGGGGTCAAAGAAAAGTATTTTTTTTATTCGTTCCTGGGATGTGGGTGTCGTTGGCAAGGCCAGCATTTATTGCCCATCCCTAATTGCATTTGAGAAGGTGGTGGTGAGCCGCCTTCTTGAACCGCTGCAGTCCGTGTGGTGAAGGTACTCCCACAGTGCTGTTAGGGAGGGAGTTCCAGGATTTTGATCCAGCGACGATGAAGGAACGGTGATATATTTCCAAGTCAGGATGGTGTGTGACTTGGAGTGGAACTTGGAGGTGGTGGTGTTCCCATGCGCCTGCTGCCCTTGTCCTTCTAGGTGGTAGAGGTAGCAGTTTGGGAGGTGCTGCCGAAGAAGCCTTGGCGAGTTGCTGCAGTGCATCTTGTAGATGGTACACACTGCAGCCACGGTGCGCCGGTTGTGGAGGTCGGTTCTTGAGCAGTATTTAACTGAACCGACCAGGGGGCAAGCAACCCTAGATCTGGTCCTGTGTAACGAGACAGGATTAATTAAAAATGTCCTAGTAAAGGATCCACTTGGAATGAGTGACCATAACATGGTTGAATTCCATATTCAATTAGAGGGTGAGAAGGTTGGATCTCAAACAAGCGTGCTAAGCTTGAATAAAGGAGACTATGAAGGTATGAGAGCGGAATTGAGTAGAGTGGATTGGGAAAATAGATTAAAGGGTAAGACGATACATGATCAGTGGTGTACATTTAAGGAGTTATTTTACAACTTCCAAAAAATATATATTCCACTGAGAAGAAAAGGGTGTAAAAGAAAAGACAGCCATCCGTGGCTAAGTAAAGAAATTAAGGATAGTATTCGACTAAAAACAAGGGCATATAAGGTAGCCAAATCTAGTGGGAGGATAGAGGATTGGGAAAACTTTAAAAGACAGCAAAAAATAACAAAAAGATTGATTAAGAAAGGGAAGATAGATTATGAAAGTAAATTAGCAAAAAATATAAAAACAGATAGTAAGAGTTTTTATAGTTATATAAAAAGAAAAAGGGTGGCTAAAGTAAATGTTGGTCCCTTAGAGGATGAGACCGGGAAATTAATGGTGGGAAACATGGAGATGGCAAAAACACTGAATGAATATTTTACATCAGTCTTTACAGTAGAAGACACTAAGGCCTAGAAATTCAGTTGGTTGCGCCAGCCGTTAGCGCCTTAGGAGGAGTAGATGTCGGGCGCGAGGCGGGTAGCACCCGGGCGCAGCGCGAACTGCGCCTCGCCCCAAGTTCACTAGAGATTTAGTGGCGGCGCAAAGTCTTTGCGCGTGCTCAGCTGCGCGCGCAGATCATGACGTCATTTCCTCGTACAACGCCCTTTGTGCGCCCCCAGCCGGAACTTCAGTGGCAACGCCCCATTGTGCGCCTGGCGTCCCCAGCGACTGTTAGAGTGGAACGGTGCTCAGCCGATGTGGGGCGCGGGGGGCGCAAATTAAAGGGCACTCCTCCTGCAATATAAAAGGCTGCCATTTCGCAGCACTCCCTCTTGCGAAACGGATCTTTGGAGAGAGATCAAGGTAGATAGCTTTCTGCTTTGGCCCAACACTCGGACAGGTACTTCTGGCTTCAGGCCACAGCTTTCCACTAGTCTTTGCCTTCATTGACATCTCATTGTTTGCCCTGTGCCGGGGGACAGAATCTTCAGGCGAGACAGAGGGGGAGGTATAAGAGGAGGGGGTGTCGCAATATTAATTAAGGAGTCAATTACTGCAGTACGGAGGGATGATATATTAGCAGGTTCCTCTAATGAGGCCATATGGGTGGAGCTTAAAAACAAAAAGGGGGCAAGCACTTTGCTGGGAGTGTACTATAGGCCTCCAAACAGTCAGGGGGAGATAGAGGAACAGATATGTAGGCAAATCTCAGAGAAATGTGCAAATAATAGGGTAATAATAATGGGGGATTTCAACTTCCCCAATATTAACTGGGATAGTCAGAGTGTGAAAGGCTCAGAGGGTGTAGAATTCTTAAAGTGCATCCAGGAGAGCTTTTTGAGCCAGCATGTAGAAAGTCCTACAAGAGAGGGGGCGGTACTGGACCTAATTCTAGGGAATGTGGCTGGCCAAGTGGAAAAAGTGCTAGTAGGTGAGCACTTTGGTGATAGTGACCATAATATGGTAAGATTTAAGGTGGCCATGGAAAAGGACAGGGATGGGCCGGAAATAAAGGTTCTAAATTGGGGGAAGGCCGATTTTAATAGGATAAGGCAGGATCTGGCCAAAATAGACTGGGATCAGCTACTTGTAGGAAAATCCGCATCGGAGCAATGGGAGGCTTTCAGAAGGGAGATTGAGATCATACAATGGCAACATGTTCCCGTAAAGGTCAAGGGTGGTTCCAAAAACCACAGGGAACCTTGGATGTCAGGGGATATACGAGAATGGATTAGGAAAAAAAGGAGGGCTTTTGGCAGATACAAAAGGCTAAAGACGGAGGAAGCCCTAGAGGGGGATACTTAAAAAAGAAATTAGGAGATCAAGGAGGGGCCATGAAATAACACTGGTGAGCAAAATAAAGGAAAATCCGAAGATGTTTTATAAGTATATTAAGGGTAAGAGGATAACTAGGGAAAAAATAGGGCCCATTAGGGACAAAAGTGGCAATCTGTGTGTGGAGCCGGAAGATGTAGGAGGGGTTCTAAATGAATTTTTTGCATCTGTTTTCACTATGGAGAAGGACGATGTAGACATAGAAATAGGGCGGGGGGACTGTGATATGCTCGAACATATTAACATCGAGAGGGAGGAGGTATTGGCGGTTTTAGCTGGCCTAAAAATGGATAAATCCCCAGGCCCGGATGAAATGTATCCCAGGCTGCTGTGTGAGGCAAAGGAAGAGATTGCGGGGGCTCTAACACATATATTCAGGACCTCTCTGGCCACAGGGGATGTGCCAGAGGACTGGAGAACCGCTAATGTAGTACCATTATTCAAGAAGGGAAGTAGGGAAAAACCGGGGAACTACAGGCCAGTGAGCCTAACATCAGTGGTAGGAAAATTATTGGAAAAAATTCTGAGGGACAAAATTTGTCTCCACTTGGAGAGGCAAGGATTAATCAGGGATAGTCAACATGGCTTTGTCAAGGGAAGATCATGTCTGACTAATTTGATTGAATTTTTTGAGGGGGTGACTAGGTGTGTGGATGAGGGTAACGCAGTGGATGTGGTATACATGGATTTCAGTAAGGCCTTCGATAAAGTCCCGCACAGGAGACTGGTCAAGAAGGTAAGAGCCCATGGAATCCAGGGTGCCTTGGCACATTGGATACAAAACTGGCTTAGTGGCAGAAGGCAGAGGGTGATGGTCGAAGGTTGTTTTTGTGACTGGAAGCCTGTGGCCAGTGGGGTACCACAGGGATCGGTGCTGGGTCCCTTGCTGTTTGTGGTCTACATTAATGACTTGGATATGAATGTAAAAGGTATGATCAGTAAGTTCGCGGATGATACAAAAATTGGTAGGGTGGTAAATAGCGAGGAGGGTAGCCTCAGTCTGCAGGACGATATAGATGGGTTGGTCAGATGGGCGGAACAGTGGCAAATGGAATTTAACCCGGAAAAGTGCGAGGTGATGCACTTTGGGGGGACTAACAAGGCAAGGGAATACACAATGAATGGTAAGACCCTAGGCAAGACGGAGGGTCAGAGGGATCTGGGTGTGCAAGTACACAGATCCCTGAAGGCGGCGGAACAGGTGGATAAGGTGGTAAAAAAGGCATATGGGATACTTGCCTTCATTAGCCGAGGCATTGAATATAAGAGCAAGGAGGTTATGATGGAGCTGTATAAAACACTGGTTAGGCCACAGCTGGAATACTGTGTGCAGTTCTGGTCGCCCCTCTACAGGAAGGATGTGATCGCGTTAGAGAGGGTGCAGAGGAGGTTCACCAGGATGTTACCAGGGCTGGAGCGCTTCAGCTATGAAGAGAGACTGGGCAGATTGGGTTTGTTTTCCTTGGAGCAGAGGAGGCTGAGGGGGGACATGATTGAGGTGTACAAAATTATGAGGGGCATAGATAGGATGGATGCTGAGGAGCTTTTTCCCTTAGTAGAGGGGTCAATAACTAGGGGGCATAGATTCAAGGTAAAGGGCGGGAGGTTTAGAGGGGATTTGAGAAAGAACTTTTTCACCCAGAGGGTGGTTGGAGTCTGGAACTCACTGCCTGAAAGGGTTGTGGAGGCAGGAACCCTCACAACATTTAAGAAGCATTTGGATGAGCACTTGAAATGCCACAGCATACAAGGCTACGGACCAAATGCTGGAATATGGGATTAGATTAGACAGGGCTTGATGGCCGGCGTGGACACGATGGGCCGAAGGGCCTCTATCCGTGCTGTATAACTCTATGACTCTATGAGCACATTATGGGGGCTGCAATGGGTGTCAACGCTGGCTTTCTCAATTACATCCAAAGGGCTCACAGACGCCGTGAGAGAGTGGCAGCCCTGGCTAGACGGAGAGGGGGCAACAGGCGTCGGCAAAGGAGGCCTTACCCACCCAGGATATACCGCCAGCAGTTCTCCTATCTCAACATGTCTGAGGAGCAGTGTGTTCGGAGGCTGCGATTCAGAAGGGACGTGGTCACAGAGATCTGCCAGCTGCTTGGCGGTGATCTGCAGCCACAGCTGAGGAGCAGGACGTCTCTGTCGGTGGCAGTGAAGGTGACGGTGGCTCTCAACTTCTATGCCACCGGCTCTTTCCAATCCGCTACTGGGGACATTGCCAACATCTCCCAGTTCGCCGTGCATTGCTGCATCCGCCAGGTGACCAATGCCCTTTTCAAACGGAGACGTCAGTTCATCTCCTTCTCCATGGCCCTTGCCAAGCAGCAACAGCGTGCAATGGGCTTTGCAGCATTCGCGGGCTTCCCCATGGTGCAGGGCGCCATTGACTGCACGCATGTGGCTTTGCGGGCACCTCTGGAGAATGCCGAGGATTACCGCAACCGGAAGGGCTACCATTCGCTGAACGTCCAGCTGGTGTGTGACCACAGGCAGCTCATCCTAGCTGTCAATGCCCGCTTTCCAGGCAGCAGCCACGATGCCTTCATCGTGCGACAGACTTCTGTGGCAGACATGTTCCAGGCCCAGCCTCACCCACGAGGATGGCTTATCGGGGACAAAGGCTATCCTTTGTGTACCTGGCTGATGACCCCGCTCCGTGCGCCCAGCACCCCTGCTGAAGAGGGATACAACGAGAGCCATCAAGCAACCAGGAACATCATCGACCAAACAATCGGCATCCTGAAGCAACGGTTCCGCTGTCTGGATCGTTCCGGTGGAGCCCTACAGTATTCGCCGGAGCGAGTCTCCCATTTCGTGGTCGTTTGCTGCATGCTGCACAACCTGGCTATCCGCAGGACTCAGCCACTGCCACCAGAGATTGGAGGGCCACCTGAGGAGGAGGAGGAGGAGGACCAGCACAGGAGGGAGGCAGAAAGTGCAAGGGCCGCCCGTCGCCGGCTTATTGAACGTCGGTTCTAGGCCCCCTCTCAGGGACTGGCTTGTGCCAATGTCAGCAGATGAATGTAGCCGCTCCACAAGCCCTCAGCCGAGCAGGGCAACCAGGACTTAACCAAAAAACCATGCACACTGCAATTTAACAACAATAATTTATTGAAAACCTCTGCCCTTCCCACATTACATGCTCATATGGAGAAGCCCCCTCCAAAAACACAAAACTACCAGTCTCGGCCTTACAAAAAGAAAGAAAGACACCAGTCTCGGCCTTACACAAAAACAACTGCACCAGTGTCGGCCTTACAACAAGCACCAGGCATTTGTGCATACCTCTACTTTTTGCCCTGCGAGGGCGATGCCTTGCGCATCCTTGCCTGGCCCCTGCCCGCCCTGCTGCTCCTCCTCAATGGGAGCCCAGTGGCTGCAGCAAGGCTGGGGGAAGGCTGCTGAGGGGCAGATGGCATGACGGCAGATGCCCTTGGGGGTCGGCCTGCACCAGCTCTGGCCTTGGAGTGTCCGGCTGCTGACTGCTCCAACTCTGGCTGGGCGGCAGCAGTCTGTCCAGCAGCTCGTGGCAGCTGCAATGGCGGCGTGGCAGTGTCGGCTGCAGGAATGGTGGCAACCTGGCAGATCGCAGGTGCTCGCTGGTCGCCTGAGACACTGGCACTCGCACGGGCCAGCACTGCAGCATGCGCAGCAAACAGCTGAAGAACAGACTGCTGGGCTGCTGCTGCGCGGCGAGTGCCCTGGCGATGCCTGGCTGATCCAGCGAGGGTGGCAGCAGTTAGTGCCCGTGTGGCCCTGGTCTGTGTCCGCATGACACCAGCCAGTGAATGGACGGCACGACTGAGCACTTGGCTAGAAGCCGACTGTGCTGCCGCGAAGTCCTGCAGACTCCTGGCCTGTGCTGCATTGAATAGTTCCAGACTCCTGGCCTGTGCTGCACTGAATTGTTGCAGACTCCTGGCCTGTGCTGCTCCGAATTGCTGCACACTCCTTGACAGAGACTCTATGGAGTCAGGCATCCTTGCCACTGCAGCCATGAGCTCAGTGTGCCTGCGCTCAGCCTGGACGGCCATTTCCTCTAGGAGGCGCACCTCCTCTGCGCTCACCGTCGCAGGACTGGAGGCCGCACTCACCCTCTGGGGAGAAGTCCGCCGAGCTTCCCCACCCCTCCCGCGTTGCTGCAGGCCGCTGGGCCCCGGAGCTTCACTCTCCTCCGACCCTTCCCCCCGGCTCCCCTCCAGGGAAGAAGTGTCTCCTACATCGCCATGGGCTGGAGCGGCTGAGGGTGGCACTGATGGGCCGGCTTCCTCTTCCTCCTCCTCGTCTTCCGAAGGGCTGACAGTGGCAGCTTGAGGGCCCGCCTCCTCACCTGGCGATTCACCATCTGAAAGCAGGAAGGCACAAGAGTAGCTTTAGAGTGAGGACAGGGCGGCAGCGAGGGAGGCATGAGTGGTGCCATTCACCGCATTGGTCGGACAGTGGCAAAGGATGCTGATCTGATGCGCAAGTGGAACGAGAGCGGTCCAAAAGGTGATGCCCTTACCATTGGTGCCCAGAACAGGGTCGGCATCTCCACTGGCGACGGGGCCAATCAGCCGGCCTACCATAATGCGCTCCACACGCTGGTCGAGGTCGGAGAGCTCTTTGAGGTCAGGACGGCCTCCCCCGGTCTCAGTTCGGTTGCGCCGGTTGTGCGCAACCTTGGCCTGCAAGAGAAAGGACGGCCTCTAAGTACAGTGTGTAGCCCTGATCTTGTCTGCACTGCCTCCCATGGTCGAATAGCTTGTACAGTGTGTAGCCCTGATCTTGTCTGCACTGCCTCCCATGGTCGAATAGCTTGTACAGTGTGTATAGTGCTGAATGTGCAATTGATTTTCATGCCAGTCCCATAGCTGCTGGATGAGGGCTGGCCATTAGGGCTTTCAGGTCCCTTTGCCCATAATGTGAGGTGCACATGCAAGGCTGAGGAGGACACTGGAAAGGGTACTCATCCTGACAACCCGAGTGAGGTCGTTGAACTTTTTCCGGCATTGCACAGGAGTCCTGGCAACCACGCTGTTGGAAGACACCGTGTTGGACACCTCCCTCCAGGCTTTCCGGTAGGCGCTGGGCAGCGGCCTCTTGCCACCTTCTGGGAACAAAACATGGCGCCTGCGCTCCACTCCGCCAACCAGCAGCCTCAGGTCACCGTCGCTGAAGCGCTGCGCTCTCTCCCTGGCCTTCTCCATAGTCCTGGGCGTTGTACAGGTGAAGCTGAAGTGGTTAGGCCTAGGTTGAGGGCTGCAGTGTGCAGGGCGTGGCAGGCAAACAAATCGACCCTCCCCCTTTAAGAGATGACCGGCGCCAGAGTGTCTGCCGTCAATCAAGAACTCGCCGCACCTGCGCTGCGCCCGGCCTCGGGGGTATCGCTCAGCACCGCCGGCTTAGCGCCTAAAGATAGTCGTGCATCGCCTGTTTTAGCGCAGCAGCAACCTCTTGGGGCGATGCGACTGAATATCGGCGAAGGGGGCGCGACTTTGCGCCGGGCGCAAACTTTTGCAGCCGCCCGACTTTACCGCCCCAAAAGTGGCTATACTGAATTTCTAGGCTTAAGAATATCCCAACACTGGACAAACAGGGGGCTAAAGGGGGGGAGGAGCTAAACACGATCAAAATCACTAAGGAAGTGGTACTCGGTAAAATAATGGGACTCAAGGCGGATAAATCACCTGGACCTGATGGCTTACATCCTAGGGTCTTGAGGGAAGTGGCGGTAGGGATTGTGGATGCATTGGTAATAATTTTCCAAAACTCCCTGGACTTGGCGAAGGTCCCGGCAGACTGGATAACTGCTAATGTAACACCCATATTTAAAAAGGGCAGTAGACAGAAGGCTGGTAGGTAAATCTGTGGTAGGTAAAATTTTGGAGTCCATTATTAAGGAGACAGTAACAGGACATTTGGATAATCATAATTTAATAGGACAAAGTCAGCATGGTTTTATGAAGGGGAAGTCATGTTTGACAAATTTGCTGGAGTTCTTTGAGGAAGTAACGTATAGGGTGGATAAAGGGGAACCAGTGGACGTAGTGTATTTAGACTTCCAAAAGGCATTTGACAAGGTGCCACACAAAAGATTATTGCTTAAGATAAAAAATCACGGGATTGGGGGTAATATTCTGGCATGGATAGAGGATTGGCTATCTAACAGAAGGCAGAGAGTTGGGATAAATGGTTCATTCTCAGACTGGCAATCAGTAACTAGTGGTGTTCCGCAGGGGTCAGTGCTGGGTCCCCAACTCTTTACAATCTATATTAACGATTTGGAGGAGGGGACCGAGTGTAACATATCAAAGTTTGCAGATGATACTAAGATGGGAGGGAAAGTAGTGAGTGAGGAGGACATAAAAAACCTGCAAGGGGACATCGACAGGCTAAGTAAGTGGGCAGAGATTTGGCAGATGGAATACAATACTGGAAAGTGTGAGGTTATGCACTTTGGCAGGAAAAATCATAGAGCAAGTTACTAGCTTAATGGCAAGAAACTGGAAAGCACTGAAGTACAAAGGGACCTGGGGGTCCTGGTGCACGAAACTCAAAAGGTTAGTATGCAGGTGCAGCAAGTGATTAAGAAGGCCAATGGAATGTTGGCTTTCATTGCTAGGGGGATAGAATATAAAAATAGGGAGGTATTGCTTCAGTTGTACAAGGTATTGGTGAGACCGCACCTGGAATACTGCGTACAGTTTTGGTGTCCATACTTAAGAAAGGACATACTTGCTCTCGAGTCAGTACAAAGAAGGTTCACTCGGTTAATCCCGGGGATGAGGGGATGGACATATGAGGAGAGGTTGAGTAGATTGGGACTCTACTCATTGGAGTTCAGAAGAATGAGAGGCGATCTTATTGAAACATATAAGATTGTGAAGGGGTTGGATCGGGCGGATGTGGGGAGGATGTTCCCGATGATGGGTGAAACTAGAACTAGGGGGCATAGTCTTAGAATAAGGGGCTGCTCTTTCAAAACTGAGATGAGGAGGAACTACTTCACTCAGAGGGTGGTAGGTCCATGGCATATGCTGCCCCAAAAAGCTGTAGAAGCTACATCATTACATAAATTTAAAACAGAAATAGACAGTTTCCTAGAAGTAAAGGGAATTCAGGGTTACGGGGAGCGGGCAGGAATTTGGACGAGAGTCTAGGTTCGGATCGGTCATGGCCCTGTGGGTAGCGGAGCGGGCCCAGGGGCCGTGTAGCCTGATCCTGCTCCTATTTCGTGTGTCTAATTCTGTTAGATTCAGGAGATGGTTCTGTGATAGTGGATTGGCGGTTAGGATCAGATCAGCCATGATCTTATTGAATTGCGGAGCAGGCTCGAGGGGCCGATTGGCCTACTCCTGCTCCTATTTCTTATGTTCTTATGTAAATGTTTAGGGTGGTGGACAGGGTGCCAATCGAGCGGGCTGCTTTGTCCTGGATGGTGTCGAGCTTCTTGAGTGTTGTTGGAGCTGCACTCATCCAGGCAAGTGGAGAGTATTCCATCACACTCCTGACTTGTGCCTTGTAGATGGTGGAAAGGCTTTGGGGAGTCAGGAGGTGAGACACTCGCCGCAGAATACCTAGCCTGTGACCTGCTCTTGTTGCCACAGTATTTATGTGGCTGATCCAGTTAAGTTTCTGGTTAATGGTGACCCCCAGGATGTTGATGGAGGGGGATTCGGCGATGGTAATGCCATTGAATGTCAAGGGGCGGTGGTTAGATTCTCTCTTGTTGGAGCTAGTCATTGCCTGGCACTTCTGTGGCGCGAATATTCCTTGCCACTTGTTAGCCCAAGCCTGAATGTTGTCCAGGTCTTGCTGCATGCAGGCATGGACTGCTTCATTATCTGAGGAGTTGTGAATGGCACTGAACACTGTGCAGTCATCAGCAAACATCCCCACTTCTGACTTATGATGGAGGGAAGGTCATTGATGAAGCAGCTGAAGATGGTTGGGCCTAGGACACTGCCCTGAGGAACTCCTGCAGCGATGTCCTGGGGCTGTGATGATTGACCTTCAACCGCCACAACCATCTTCCTTTGTGCTAGGAATGACTCTAGCCAGTGGAGAGTTTTCCCCCCTGATTCCCATTGACTTCAGTTTTACTAGGGCTCCTTGATGCCACACTTGGTCAAATGCTGCCTTGATGTCAAGGGCATGTAATAAAATCTTTTGGGCTGTAAAGTAAGTTTACTTCCTTTAACTTTTTGGTGAATTTTTCAAGATGATAGATCTCATATCTGGGGAAATGGAACCTTAGTCTTTGCAGTGTTACAGCATCAAGCACTCCCAGACCAGGTATAGCATGAGTTACATATGTAGTGAAGTTCCTTCTACACGGCTCTATTGCTACCCAGGTCAATAAAGCATGGATTAGATGCAGAATAAAGCTCCTTCTGTTCTATCAATTACTGTGCCTTAATTGCAATCTAAAAACTCCATCTGCCTCAGTGCTATGTTTCCATTTGCCATGCCATATCCATATGGTTTCTTTAAGTGAAATTGCAATTTAGAGTTGAGTTCTGTGAAAGACATGTTGTAGACTTGTGCCCACTAGGATCGAGAGGTCTAAACATGTGGCCAAAGAGCCTCACAGCTGACATAGAGACAAGACCTTCAGGCCATCAGCCTGCCTCGACTGTGAACCAGACCTTGACGTAACAACCCAAAGACCCATTCCTCCCCAGGGCCTCCTGGTCCCACCAGGGGGGGGGGGGGGGGGATTCTTCATCCTGTCTGTCAGAATCAGCTTTTTCATTAACACTTACACATTAATAGTTCAAATGTACTGCATTGATTAGGAATTCTGGGAGTGATCGAAGTGGTTTAACCCATTGGGATTCTGTACAGTGGAAAGGGGTTTGATCCACTGGATTCTGTACAGTGGAAAGGGGTTTGATCCACTGGATTCTGTACAATGGGAATGAATGGAAAGGGATATGGTGAGTGGGGAAGGAATCAGTCCATTGGGATTCTGACCCAGGGCACTGAAAGGATTTATGGGTACAGTTTGGAATTGATGAGAATCTCTAACTCTCACATTACTGTCCCGTTCTAAAATTATTTTGATGGCATCAATACGAAGGTAATGAGGCAGAACATGGATTCAGTAGAAATGGAGGCTAACCATGAGGCAACTGATGTGTAAAGTGTAACACTGACAACCTGGAGCCGTTCAGGTGACGCACTGATAATGTCACACCTGAAAATGTCGACCTTTTCAAACGCAGTGATGTTCGTCCTGTTATAACAGAGCTGGTTGCCGTGTGAGGAGCAGTCTGTTGCTTTAATCAGTACATTGGCACTCTATACCAGTGCTAACCGCGCTAGAACAGTCACGCATTCATTAGAAAATAAATGGCACCCAAACCACTGAGCTCCAGGTGTTACTTCCAGAACCAATTCCAACATTTAAAGCCCTGTTTGCTGTTCTCTGAAATTCAGTAAGTTTCAGTGATCCATCTGCTAATGAGGAATAGTCTGCTCAGGATCAGGAAGCTGGCTGGTATCTCTGTACCTTGTTGGTGATACGTAAGGTTGACAGTTCTCGTTATGACAGATGCTAATTTTCTGGAGAGCATGGTTCTGAGATCTAATCTCCTCTTAATGTCACACTGATATATCATGTATGAGCTACTTTTAAAATCCACCTTTTTTAAATGTGTTTCCTCATTCACTTTGAATGAAAAATATACGTTAATCGATTGTCTGGCAGTGGTTGCAATTCAATGGTTGTATCCACTTTAATACTGTGATAATTGCTAGCCCGGAGTATTCCCAGGCCAGTAATGAGCTGCTTCAGGCCAGTAATGACCACAGTAGCTGTATATACTGATGGTTTTACTTTCAGTGTTTGGCCTTCTCCACACGCCTCTGCTGATTTCCCCAAATGACATTTGTGCTTTATATTTAGCTCATGGTGCTGATTCGACGCTGGAACGAGGCACAAAGTGTTGCTCGGTGCTTGGCGAGTTGGACTTTTTGGGGGGGTAATTTTAGTGAATTGATTTGTGCTCAGCAGCAACTGTAACTTGATCTTGGGTCTGAAGAAGGAGCTGGTTCAAGTTTCAGTAGCGAGTACCCAGTCAGTTGGCAGAGGGAGGAGTAATGATAGGACACAATCATCAGGCGCAACGGGAGGCTGAGCAACCAGACATGGAGCAGGAATAAAATAAGGAAGGCATGGAGAGACAGTGCTATAGGCAACACCAGATGCAGGGTAAGGACAGAGAGGAGAGGGAATAAACACACTGCTCCTGCAGCTGGCCAGTGTCCCATTCTTTAGCCTCACCAGAGCATAAGAACAGAAGAAATAGGAGCAGGAGTCGGCCATTCAGCCCTTCGAGCTTGCTCCGGCATTCAATGAGATCATGGCTGATCTTCTGCCTTAACTCCATTCACCGGCCCTATCGCCATATCCCTTGATGCCCTTACTAGTCAGAAACCTATCGACTTCTGTTTTGAATATACCCAATGACTGAGCCTCCACAGCCCTCTGGGGTAGAGAATTCCAAAGATTCACCACCCTCTGTGTGAAGACATTTAGAGTCATAGAGTTATACAGCACGGATAGAGGCCCTTCGGCCCATCGTGTCCGCGCCGGCCATCAAGCCCTGTCTGATCTAATCCCATATTCCAGCATTTGGTCCGTAGCCTTGTATGCTATGGCATTTCAAGTGCTCATCCAAATGCTTCTTAAATGTTGTGAGGGTTCCTGCCTCCACAACCCTTTCAGGCAGTGAGTTCCAGACTCCAACCACCCTCTGGGTGAAAAAGTTCTTTCTTAAATCCCCTCTAAACCTCCCGCCCTTTACCTTGAATCTATGCCCCCTAGTTATTGACCCCTCTACTAAGGGAAAAAGCTCCTCAGCATCCATCCTATCTATGCCCCTCATAATTTTGTACACCTCAATCATGTCCCCCCTCAGCCTCCTCTGCTCCAAGGAAAACAAACCCAATCTGCCCAGTCTCTCTTCATAGCTGAAGCGCTCCAGCCCCGGTAACATCCTGGTGAACCTCCTCTGCACCCTCTCCAACGCGATCACATCCTTCCTGTAGTGTGGCGACCAGAACTGCACACAGTATTCCAGCTGTGGCCTAACCAGTGTTTTATACAGTTCCATCATAACCTCCTTGCTCTTATATTCAATGCCTCGGCTAATGAAGGCAAGTATCCCATATGCCTTTTTTACCACCTTATCCACCTGTTCCGCCGCCTTCAGGGATCTGTGTACTTGCACACCCAGATCCCTCTGACCCTCCGTCTTGCCTCGGGTCTTACCATTCATTGTGTATTCCCTTGCCTTGTTAGTCCCCCCAAAGTGCATCACCTCGCACTTTTCCGGGTTAAATTCCATTTGCCACTGTTCCGCCCATCTGACCAACCCATCTATATCGTCCTGCAGACTGAGGCTACCCTCCTCGCTATTTACCACCCTACCAATTTTTGTATCATCCGTGAACTTACTGATCATACCCTTTACATTCATATCCAAGTCATTAATTTCTTCTCATCTCAGTCCTGAATGGCCTACCCTTTATCCTGAGGCTGTGGCCCCTGGTTCTAGACTCCCCAGCCAAGGGAAACATTCTCCCAGCATCCACCCTATCAAGCCCTGTAATAATTTTGTATGCTTCAATGAGATCCCCTCTCATTCTTCTGAATTCAAGAGAATACAGGCCTAGTTTACTCAATCTCTTCTCATACGACAATCCCGCCATCCCAGGAATCAATCTCGTGAACCTTCGTTGCACTCCCTCTATGGCAAGTATATCCTTCCCTAGGTAAGGAGACCAAAACTGTACACAGTACTCCAGGTGTGGTCTCACCAAGGCCCTATATAATTGGAGTAAGACTTCTTTACTCCTGTACTCAAATCCTCTTGTAATGAAGGCCAGCATACCATTTGCCTTCCTAATGGCTTGCTGCACTTGCACATTCACTTTCAGTGACTCAAGTACAAGGACACCCAGGTCCCTTTGAGCATCTGCATTCCCCAATCTTTCACCATTTAGGAAATACTCTGCATTTCTGTTTTTTCTACCAAAGTGGATAACTTCACATTTATCCACATTATATTCCATCTGCCATGTTCTCGCCCACTCACTGAGCCTGTCGAGATCCACTTGAAGCCTCTTCACATCCTCTTTGCACTGACACTGCCACCTAGCTTTGTATCATCAGCAAATTTGGAAATGTTACATTTAGTCCCCTCATCCAAATCATTGATATAGATTGTGAATAGCTGGGGCCCAAGCACTGATCCTTGCGGTACCCCACTAGTCACAGCCTGCCATCCTGAAAAAGACCCGTTTATCCCTACCCTTTGTTTTCTGTCAGTTAACCAATTCTCAATCCATGCTAGTATATCACCCCCAATTTTGCCCAAATTTTGTTGACCAACCTCTTGTGTGGGACCTTATCGAAGGTCTTCTGAAAATACAGATGCACCACATCTACCGGTTTCTCTTTGTCTACTCCACTAGTTACATCCTCAAAGAACTCCAATAGGTTTGTCAAACAGGATTTCCCTTTCATAAATCCATGTTGACTCTGCCCAATCTTACTATTAGTTTCTAAGTGCCCAGTTATTGCATCCTTTATAATAGATTCCAGCATTTTCCCAACTACTGATGTGAGGCTAACAGGTCTGTAGTTCCCCGTTTTCTCTCTCCCTCCTTTCTTAAATAGCGGGGTTACATTTGCTATCCTCCAATCTTCAGGAACCGTTCCAGAATCTATAGAATTTTGGAAGATGACAACCAATGTGTCCACTATCCAAATGGCCACCTCTTTCAAAACCCTAGGATGTAGGTCATCCGATCCTTGGAATTTATAGACTTTTAGTCCCATTAATTTTGCCAGTACAGGTTGAGTGTCCCGAATCCGGCAACCTTGGGACCGAGGCCGAGCCGGTTTTCGGGTTTTTCCGGACTTCGGAACGTGTTTCTGATGTCCGAAGTCCGGAAACGCCCGAGCCCAGGTTGCGATATTTCCGGACTTCGGACATCAGAAACACGTGCCGAGTCCGGAAATGCCTGGGCCCAGGTTGCGTTTTTGGTAAGCCTCCCTCAGGGTGTCTGGATTCCGGAACATTTTACGAATCCGGACCCCTGCCACCAATCGTCCCGGAGTCCGGATTCTGGAACTCCGGATTTGGGACGCTCAACCTGTACTTTTTTTTACTAATAATAATTTCTTTAAGTTCCTCATTCTCGCCACACCCTTGGTTTTCTCGTATTTCTGGGAGGTTTTTTGTGCCTTCCTCCGTGAAGACAGAAACAAAGTATTTATTTAATTTCTCTGCCATTTCCTCATTCCCCATTATAAATTCTCCCGTCTCTGACTGTAAAGGACCTACATTTACCTTTGCCAGTCTTTTCCTTTTCACATACCTATAGAAGCTTTTACAACCCGTTTTTATATTTTTCGCTAGTTTGTACTCATATTCCATTTTCCCTTTCTTTATGAATTTCTTGGTCCCCCTTTGCTGATTTCTAAAAAGATCCCAATCCTCAGGCTGATCGCTTTTTCTGGCAACTTTATAAGCTTCCTCCTTTGACTTTAATTTCTTTTGTTAGCCATGGTTGGATCACTTTTCCTTTTGGGTTTTTATGCCCTAGAGGAAAATATGTTTGTTGCAAATTATGCATTATTTCCATGAATGTTAGCTATTGTATGTCTACCTTCATACCTTTTAGTGTAGTCTCCCAATCTACCATGGCCAACTTGTCCCTCATACCCTTGTAGTTTCCTCTGTTTAGATTGAAGACCTTAGTTTCAGATTGGACTACATCACTCTCAAACTTAATGTAAAATTCACTCATATTATGCAGACAGCCACTCACTGGCAGTGGAGAGCCCAGACTGACGCCTGTTATCAGCTGATGGCTAGTTTGGGTCGTTGAGAGTCACGTTTCATAGGGGAGCCCGCATTATTACTGATTGTAATGAACACACAGATTCAGATCACATGTGCTGGCGATGGAAAAGTCAGTCAGGGTTCCTGCTCCTGATCAATACCCGTGACCCCTGCTGGAAAGATCGGATGACGACAGAGTACACTCCGCTATGATACCCCCTAATCAAGAATTGTCATTCCAAGACCACATATGGGAGCAGAGAGAGAGAGTGTGTCTTTAGAATGTTAAACAGGGTAGAATTAAACGCAGTGGCTGAATGATGTCACAAGATGAAAATTACAGGTTTAGTCCATGTTCTGACATCAGAACCAGAAGATGATATTGCTGGTTCATTTTAAAGGGGTAAAGTTTTTTTACTGTGAAGCTCCTGTATGTGGAACTAGAATGGACAGTATTTCTGTGGTTCAAGAGTTGATAGTGTGAAAATATTCAGCTCCTCAGAAGGTTTACAAAATACAAGACAAGTTGAAGTTTTAGAGTGCCAGGATTTTGTTACTATTCCGCAGCATTTCAAAATACTCCACTGTTTGGGAGATTATTGATTCATCAACTGACTGGAGCTTTCCACCACAAGGACTAAAACAATTAGAACCAAATGTTAAGAATATAAGAAATAAGAACATAAGAAATAAGAGCAGGAGTAGGCTATACGGCCCCTCGAGCCTGCTCCGCCATTCAATAAGATCATGGCTGATCATCGACCTCAACTCCACGTTCCTGCCCGATCCCCATATCCCTTGATTCCTCTAGAGTCCAAAAATCTATCTCAGCCTTGAATATACTCAAAGACTCAGCATCCACAGCCCTCTGGGGCAGAGAATTCCAAAGATTCACCACTCTGAGTGAAGAAATTCCTCCTCATCTCAGTCTTAAATGGCCGACCCCTTATCCTGAGACGATGCCCCCTGGTTCTAGACTCTCCAGCCAGGGGAAACAACCTCTCAGCATCTACCCTGTCAATCCCCCTCAGAATCTTATGTTTCAATGAGATCACCTCTCATTCTTCTAAACTCCAGAGAGTATCGGCCCAATCTACACAATCTCTCCTCATAGGACAGCCCTCTCATCTCAGGAATCAATCTAGTGAACCTTCGTTGTACTGCGTCCAAGGCAAGTATATGCTTCCTTAGATAAGGAGACCAGAACTGTGCACAGTACTCCAGGTGTGGTCTCAGCAAGGCCCTGTACAATTGTAACAAGATTTCCTTGGGGGAGAAATGCGGCGCACCCTCAGTAGTGTCCCTCCGACAGTGCAGTGCTCCCTCAGTACTGTCCCTCCAACAGTGCGGCACTCCCTCAGTACCGCCCCTCTGACAGTGCGGCGCTCCCTCAGTACTGCCCCTCCAACAGTGCGGCGCTCCCTCAGTACTGCCCCTCCGACAGTGCGGCGCTCCCTGAGTACTGCCTCCTCCAACAGTGCTGCACTCCATCAGTGCTGCCCCTCCGATAGTGCAGCGCTTCCTCAGTACTGCTCCTCCGACAGTACAGCGCTCCCTCAGTACTGCCCCTCTGACAGGGTGACGCTCCCTCAGTACTGCCCCTTCCACAGTGCAGTGCTCCCTCAGTACTGCCCCTTTGACAGTGCAGCTCTCCTTCAGTACTGCCCCTCCAACAGTGCGGCGCTCGCTCAGTAATGCCCCTCCAACAGTGCGGCACTCCCTCAGTACTACCCCTCCGACAGTGCAGCGCCCCCTCAGTACTGCCCCTCCGATGGTGCGGCGCTCCCTCAGTACTGCCCCTCCGACAGTGCGGCGCTCCCTTAGTACTGTCCCTCCGACACTGAGGCGCTCCCTAAGTACTGCCCCTCTGACAGTGCGGCGCTCCCTCAGTACTGCCCTCCGACAGTGCGGCGCTCCCTCAGTACTGCCCCTCCGACAGTGCGGCGCTCCCTCAGTACTGCCCCTCCGACAGTGCGGCGCTCCCTTAGTACTGTCCCTCCGACAGTGCGGCACTCCCTCAGTACTGCCCCTCTGACAGTGCGGCGCTCTCTCAGTATTGCCCCTCCGACAGTGCGGCGCTCCCTCAGTACTGCCCCTCCGACACTGAGGCGCTTCCTCAGTACCACCCCTCCGAAAGTGCGGCGCTCCCTCAGTATTGCCTCTCCGACAGTGCGGCGCTCCCTCAGTATTGCCTCTCCGACAGTGCGGCGCTCCCTCAGTACCGCCCCTCCGACAGTGCGGCGCTCCCTCAGTACCGCCCCTCTGACAGGGTGACGCTCCCTCAGTACTGCCCCTTCCACAGTGCAGTGCTCCCTCAGTACTGCCCCTTTGACAGTGCAGCTCTCCTTCAGTACTGCCCCTCCAACAGTGCGGCGCTCGCTCAGTAATGCCCCTCCAACAGTGCGGCACTCCCTCAGTACTACCCCTCCGACAGTGCAGCGCCCCCTCAGTACTGCCCCTCCGATGGTGCGGCGCTCCCTCAGTACTGCCCCTCCGACAGTGCGGCGCTCCCTTAGTACTGTCCCTCCGACAGTGCGGCACTCCCTCAGTACTGCCCCTCCGACAGCGCGGCGCTCTCTCAGTACTGCCCCTCCGACAGTGCGGCGCTCCCTCAGTACTGCCCCTCCGACACTGAGGCGCTCCCTAAGTACTGCCCCGCTGACAGTGCGGCGCTCCCTCAGTACTGCCCTCCGACAGTGCGGCGCTCCCTCAGTACTGCCCCTCCGACAGTGCGGCGCTCCCTCAGTACTGCCCCTCCGACAGTGCGGCGCTCCCTTAGTACTGTCCCTCCGACAGTGCGGCACTCCCTCAGTACTGCCCCTCTGACAGTGCGGCGCTCTCTCAGTACTGCCCCTCCGACAGTGCGGCGCTCCCTCAGTACTGCCCCTCCGACACTGAGGCGCTTCCTCAGTACCACCCCTCCGAAAGTGCGGCGCTCCCTCAGTATTGCCTCTCCGACAGTGCGGCGCTCCCTCAGTATTGCCTCTCCGACAGTGCGGCGCTCCCTCAGTACCGCCCCTCCGACAGTGCGGCGCTCCCTCAGTACCGCCCCTCTGACAGTGCGGCGCTCCCTCAGTATTGCCTCTCCGACAATGCGGCGCTCCCTCAGTACTGCATTGGAGTGTCAGCTGACGTCATCTGCTCAAGTCTTTGGAGTGGGACTTGAACCCACAACCTTCTGACTCAGAGGCTGGTTTAGTCCATGTTCTGACACCGGAACATGACAAGATCTATTGTATTTTATGTCCTACTTCAGCAGAAAGTCTTCCTTAGAAGCCCGTATAGAGCCCAGTGCTGCTGTAATAACTGATTCCTACGGAGATCTTTGTGTCTTGGGATCCAAAAGTACATTATAGCAGCTCTACAGACGCCTGAAGGCCGAAGTCCAACAAAAAACTCGCGACCTAAAGAACAGATGGTGGGTGGAGAAAGCGCAGGAAATCCAGCAGCTAGCCAACAACCACGGCGTGCGTGGATTCTTTAGCGCAGTCAAGACCATCTACGGCCCAAGCACCCAAGGTCCTACCCCACTGCGGGCCAAGAACGGAGAGGTGCTCATCCATGACAGAGAGGCAGTCAGTGCCCGCTGGAAGGAGCACTTCGAAGATCTCCTTAACCGAGACTCTGCGACGCGAGTGTCCTCAGCTCCATCCCACAGCATGCTGCCCGCCACCATCTCAGCACAACCCCAGCCCGGCATGAGGTTGAAAAGGCCATCTGACAACTGAAGAACAACAAGGCCTCAGGAGCAGCTGGAATCCTTGCCGAGGCACTAAAGCATGGCGGAAAAGCACTACTGGTGCAAATTCATGAACTCGTTTCTTTTATCTGGAAGGAGGAGAGCATGCCAGGGGATCTCAGAGACGCCGTAATTGTGGCCATCTTCAAGAAAGGTGACAAGTCCGATTACGGTAATTACAGAGGAGTTTCCCTGCTGTCTGCCACAGGGAAAGTCATCGCAAGAATCCTCCTCAATTGCCTTCTCCCAGTGGCCGAAGAGCTCCTCCCAGAGCCGCAATGCGGATTCTGCCCACTAAGGGGCACAATGGATATGATCTTCACGGCACGTCAATTATAAGAGAAATGTAGGGAACAGCACCAACCGCTGTACATGGCCTTCTTTGATCTCACAAAGACCTTTGACACTGTCAACTGTGAGGGATTATGGAGTGTCCTCCTCAAATTCGGCTGCCCTCAAAAGTTTGTCACCATCCTCCGCCTACTTCATGACCACATGCAAGCCGTGATCCTGACCAACGGATCTACCACAGACCCAATTCACGTACGGACTGGGGTCAAGCAAGGTTGTGTCATCGCACCAACGCTCTTCTCGATCTTCCTTGCTGCAATGCTCCATCTCACCCTCAGTAAGCTCCCCGCTGGAGTGGAGCTAATCTACAGAACAAACAGGAAACTGTTCAACCTCCATCGCCTCCAGTCCAGATCCAAGGTCGTCCCATCCTCTGCCATCAAATTACAGTATGCAGACGACGCTTGCGTCTGCGCTCACTCGGAGGTCGAACTCCAAACCATCGTCAACACATTCACCGAAGCGTACGAGAACATGGACCTTACACTAAACATCCATAAGACAAAGGTCCTCTACCAACCTGCCCCCGCCACACAGTACTGCCCCCCCGATTATCAAAATCCACGCCAAGGCCTTGGACAACGTGGACCACTTTCCATACCTCGGGAGCCTACTGTCAACAAGGGCAGACGTCGATGACGAAGTCCAACACCGCCTTCAGTGTGCCAGTGCAGCCTTCGGTCGCCTGAGGAAGAAAGTGTTTGAAGACCAAGACTTCAAACCCGGCATTAAGCTCATGGTCTACAGAGCAGTAGTGATACCCGCCCTGCTGTATGCTTCAGAGACATGGACCATGTACAGCAGGTACCTCAAAGCACTGGAGAGGTACCATCAACACTGCCTCCACAAGATCCTGCAAATCCATTGGCAAGATAGGCGCACCAATGTCAGTGTTCCCGCTCAGGCCAACATCCCCAGCATCGAAGCTTTGACCACACTCAATCAACTCCGATGGGCGGGTCACATTGTCCACATGCCCGATACGAGACTCCCAAAACAAGCGCTCTACTCGGAGCTCCGACACGGCAAGAGAGCCCCAGGTGGGCAGAGGAAACGCTTCAAGGACACCCTCAAAGCCTCCTTGAAAAAGTTTAACATCCCCACCGACACCTGGGAATCCCTGGCCCAAGACCGCACAAAGTGGAGGAGAAGCATCCGGGATTGCGCCGAACACCTCGAGTCTCTTCACCAGGAGCAAGCGGAAGCCAAGCGCAAACAGCGGAAGGAGCGCACGTCAACCCAAGAACCCCACCCACCCGCCCCTTCAACCACCGTCTGCCCCACCTGTGACAGAGACTGTAGGTCCCGCATTGGACTCTCAGTCACCTGAGAACTCATTTTTAATGTGGAAGCAAGTCATCCTCAGTTCCGAGGGACTGCCTAAGAAGAAGAGAAGGTAGTGCCACCTAGAGGCGGAAAATCAGTATTACAGCAATTACTCACTAACCAAAGCTTGAGAAAAGGGAAATAACAACAGACAATGCTGGAAACACTCAGCCGGCCCGGCAACATCCGTGGAGAGAGAAACCGAGTCAACGTTTCAGGTCGAAACCCTTCGTCAGGACTGAGAGAAAAAGCACAGGAAATGAACCAGATTAAAAGGCCAGTTTGGGGGCTGGGAAATGGGGATGAGAGAATAAAAGAGAATAAAAAAGACAGCACGGTGGCATAGTGGTTAGCACTGTTGCCTCACAGCGCCAGGGACCCGGGTTCAAATCCGGCCTCGGGTGACTGTCTGTGTGGAGTTTGCACATTCTCCCCGTGTTTGCGTGGGTTTTCTCCGGGTGCTCCGGTTTCCTCCCACAGTCCAAACATGTGCGGGTTAGGTTGATTGGCCATGCTAAATATTGACCCTCAGTGTTAGGGGGGATTAAATACATGGGGTTACGGGGTTACGGGGATAGGGCTTGGGTGGGATGGCTGTCGGTGTAGGGACCGGGTGCTAGGGTTTGGATGATCAGCCATGATCTCGTTGAATGGCGGAGCAGGCTCGAAGGGCCGAATGGCCTACTCCTGCTCCTATCTTCTATGTTTCTATGTAAGTGAAGAGACATGAAGAGGTTTCTCCTGAATTCCCTATTGGGTTTCTTGGTGACTATCTTATATTGATGGCCTCTAGTGATGCTCTTCCCCACAAGTGGAAACATTCTCTCTGTATCCACCCTATCAAAACCTTTCATGATTTTAAAGACCTCTATTAGGTCACCCCTCAGCCTTCTCTTTTCAAGAGAAAAGAGACCCAGTCTGTTCATCCTTTCCTGATAGGTATAACCTCACATTTCTGGTATCATCCTCTCTGCACCCTCTCCAGTGCCTCGATATCCTTTTTATACTGTGGTGACCAGAACTGTACGCAGTACTCCGAGTGTGGTCTAACCAAGGTTCGATACAAGTTTAGCATAATTTCCCTACTTTTCAATTCTATCCCTCTAAAAATAAACCCTAGTGCTTGGTTTGCCCTTTTATGGCCTTGCTAACCTGTGTCGATACTTTTAATGATTTGTGTATTTGTACTCCGAGATCCCTTTGTTCCTCAACCCCATTTAGATTCTTATTTTCCAAGTAATATGTGACCTCCCTATTTTTCTTACCAATATGTAATACCTCACATTTATGTGTTGAATTTCATTTGCCAATTTTGCAAGTTTATTAATGTCTTCTTGTAAGTTGTTGCAGTCCTCCTCAGTATTAACTATCCCCCCCAATTTGGTGTAGTCCGCAAATTTAGAAATTGTTTTTTTGATTCCAAGGCCTAAATCGTTAATATAAATTGTGAACAGCAGTGATCCCAGCACTGGTCCTTGTGGAACACCACTACCCACCTTCTGCCACTGTGAATAGCTACCCTTTACCCCTATTGTCTGCTTTCTGTCTTGAAGCCAGCCAGCAATCCATTCTGCTACTTGTCCCCTGACTCCGCACTCCCTGACCTTATTCATTAGTCTATTCTGTGGCACCATATCAAAGGCCTTCCACTCTCTGTTACCTCTTCAAAAAATTCAATGAGGTTGGTCAAGCAAGACTTTCCCTTTTGAAATCCATGCTGACTATTTATTATATTTTTCATTTCTAGATGTTCTTGTTTTCTCCTTTAGTCGGGATTCCATTATTTTTCCTACCACCGATGTTAAGCTGACTGGTCTATCGTTCCCTGGACATGTTCTATCTCCCTTCTTAAATAAATATAGATATTACGTTAGCTATCCACCAGTCCTCTGACACTACACCTTTTTCTAACGAATTACTAAATATGTGTAGTAATGCCTCTGCTATCTCTTCCCTAGATTCTTTTTAAATGCGCGGATGTAATCCGTCCAGACCAGGGATTTGATCCTCTTTGATTTTCATTAGTTTATTTAGTATATCTCCTCGTTTTATTTTAAATGCAGTTAACTCAATATTAATCTCATCATCCACTATCATCCCCACCTGTTCTATCTCCCTAGTAAATACTGAAGCAAAGTAATTATTTAATATCTCTGCCATCTCTCTATCGCTACCTGTGGTATTATCATCTCCATCCCTTAATGGCCCGATTCCCATCCCAACCTTCCTTTTTTTATTGATGTACCTGTAAAATATTTTACCATTTTGTTTTATGTTCCTTGATAATTTAATTTCATAATTCCTCTTTGCCTCCCTAACTGTTTTTTTGGCTTCTCTCTTCATCCCTTCATATTCTCTCATCATGCTCTCCCCTGCGGTCCATGTACTTAATGTAGGCCTCTTTCCTTACCCTCAATTTTTCCCTTATGTCTTTATTCATCCATGGAGTCTCATTAGTGTTTAGCTTGTTCTTGTTTATTAGCGGAATATATTTTTCCTGGACTCTGTTGAACATCGTTTTAAATGTTTCCCATTGCTTTTCTACTTCATTGTTTGCCAATACAGTTGTCCATTTTATTTTCCCAAGTTCTATTCTCAGCCCCTCAAAATCAGCTTTTCTCCAATCTATTACCCTGGTCTTTGTCATACCTATGTCCTTCTCAATTATTATCTTAAAGAGTATTATATTATGGTCACTATTGCCCAGATGTTCCCCTACTTTTACTTCTCTTATCTGCTCTGGTTCATTCCCCATTACTAGATCTAATAGCGAATCCTCCCTTGTTGGGCTTTTTACATAATTGGGTTAGAAAGGAGTCCTGTACACATTGTAGGAACTCCATTCCCTTATCCCCTTTACCTACCTCTTCTGTCCATTTAATATCTGGATAGTTGAAATCTCCCATGATTATTATTCTATGTTTTTTTACTCATTTCTCCAATTTGTCTGCATGTTTCTTCCTCCACATCCTTTCCACCATTAGGTGGCCTGTAGACTACCCTTATTAGTGTGATTAATCCTTTGGGGAGAAATTCGGTTGTTAGCGCCACCGATTAACGCCTAAAGAGGCCGAGAAGTGGGGCGCTAGCCAATTTCCGGGCGGGCGCAAGGCGCCTAGCGTCTCGCCCCATATTGAGCATGCATTTAGCGCCGGCGCTAAATCTTAGCGCCCGCTCATGGGCGCAGGCTGATTATGACGTCATTTGAGTGTGCAACGCCTTTTGGGCGCCCCGGACCGGTAATTCAGTGGCGCCCCCCCCACCTCCGTAGCGCCTGGCGCTAATAGTGACAGCTTACCTGGACCTTACCAAGTCGCTCTCGGGCTGGAGGAGCGTTATTTAAAGGGGACTGGTGTGGTTGAAAAGCGGCAGCCATTTTTGGAGCACAACTTCCTCGAGAGCTACAAAGAGTTGCTGAGCTGCACACTGAGAGCCATTTGACCACTGAGCCAGCGCAGGCAGACGATCTTCAGCCTTCTGACCATCACCTTGCTGTTGGTGAGCCTTGACAATGGGGAACCTTCCTGTGGGCACTTATTATGGGGGCTGCATTGGAGGGGAACGCCCTGCTGCTGAATCATCTGGAAAGGGCACTGAGACGCTGGGAGAGGGGGGCGGGCATGGCCAGACGGAGGAGGGCCAACAGACGTCGCCACAGCAGACCTTACGCTGGCAGGGTTTTCCGACAGCAGTTTTCCTACATGAACATGCCGGAGGAGCAGTGTGTCAGAAGGCTGCGATTTAGAAAGGAGGTGATGACTGAGCTGTGCCAGCTGCTTCTGCCAGATCTGCAGCCTCAGATAAGGTGCAGGACATCTCTGTCGATGGCTGAGAAGATGCCTGCCGGCCTGAACTTCTACGCGAGCGGCTCTTCTCAGGCTGCGCGTCAGAGGCTGATTAGAAGTAGCTTCTAGGCCCCTCTCACGGAATGCTTGCTGCCATTCCAAGAACAGGAATGGAACCGGTCTGATACCCCCAAGCCTGTGAAGGGCAAGATGCATGTAAATAGGAGGCATGGCCATTGTAAATGAAGAAAGTGTTTCATTACACAAAATGTGGTTCCTTCAAACATGAGAAAGCTATGGCAACAGAAAGCAAAACTAATACACTGACACGTAACTGCCTCTCACACCCGGGAGACTGTCCAAAACATAAATCACATTCCGACCATCTTCCTTGGCCTTGATTCCACTGCGCCAACCAAAGCATCCAATGCCCCATCAGTGAGGCGTTCCGCCCTCTGCCTCACCCTTTCCATGTCCTGCTAGGCTGGTGCGCCACAGGTAGGCTCCCACCGCTTTGAAGGCCTACAAGGCGGTGAGTGTGTCTGATGATGCCAATTGACCTGCCCCTTTAAGAGCTGGCCGGCGCCAGTGTGTCTCAGGGAAAGTGATTATTGACAGCACCCTTGCTGCGCCCTGCCGCCGCGAAATTGGGTTGCGCCGCCGGGTTAGCGCCTTAAGAGTAGCGTACAGCGCCTGATTTAGTGCCGCTATCACCTTTAGGGGCGCTGCAACCCAATATCGCGCTAGGCGGCGCTAAATTGTGCCTGGCGCTAAACTTTGCGCATCGCCAGGACTAGCGCCCCAAACGCGGCTATACCGGATTTCTAGGCCTTTATCTTTTATCTCTATCCACATGGATTCTATTTCTGTCTTGCTGATCGCTGCGTCGCTTTTTTCTACTGCCATTATGTTATCCCTAATAAGTACAGCTACTCCACCACCCCTTTTCCCCTCTCTATCTTTTCTAAATATGTTATACACTGCAATGTTTAATTCCCAGTCCTGATTTTTCCGTAGCAATGTCTCAGTAATCCCTGCTATGTCTGATTCCTTGCAACGCATGATTGCCTCCTGTTCCCCTGTTTTATTACGGACACTGTGTGCATTGCTGTACAGACAGATTCTCTCTCTTAGGCAGTCCCTTGGAACCGAGGATGACTTGCTTCCACATTAAAAATGAGTTCTCAGGTGACTGATGAGTCCAATGCGGGACCTACAGTCTGTCACAGGTGGGGCAGACGGTGGTTGAAGGGGCGGGTGGGTGGGGTGCTTGGGTTGACGGGCGCTCCTTGCGCTGCCTGCGCTTGGCTTCCGCTTGCTCCTGGCGAAGAGACGACAGATTAACTCATTTTTAATAGCAGTTCCTCTCACTTTATTTTTAACCATCTTTTTAAACTCCTGTTCTATAACTCTATTTATTCCCTGGCCATCAGTGTCCCTCCTTACTTTACTCTTTCCTATGCTCTCCTTTCCGGTTTTGTTTATATTTAGTCTGGTTTCATTTCTTGTAGATCCCTCCCCCTGTCTCACTAGTTTAAAGCCTTTGCCACCTCCCTATTTACCCTTTCCGCTTGGACATGAGTTCCATCCCAGTTCAGGTGGAGCCCGTCCCATCGGTACAGCTCCTTTCTGTCCTAGTACTGGTGCCAGTGTCCCATGAAAAGGAACCCCTCTTTCCCACACCAGCCCTTTAGCCACGTGTTAATTCTCCTGATCTGACTGTTACACTATGTCAATTTGCACGTGGCTCAGGCAATAATCCAGAGATTATTACCCTCAAAGTCCTACTTTTTAATTTCACACCTAACTCCTGATACTCCTTCAGCAGGACCTCCTCCCTGTTTCTACCTATGTTGTTTGTTCCAATATGGACCACGACAACTGGATGTACCCCCTCCCTTTCCAGATTCCTCTCCAGAGATATCGCTTACCCTGGCAACACACCCTTTGGGATTCTCGTTCTTGGCTGCAGAGGACATTATCTATCCCCCTAATTATAGAATCCCCTATCACTACCAGATTTCTATTCGGCTCTTCCCCACCTTGGACAGCCTCCTGAGCCACGGTGCCTCGGTCTACATCGTGGCTGTCCTCCCTGCAGTCTTTCTCCTTGTCCTCACAGGTAGCAAGTACATCGTACCTGTTGGACAGGATCAGTGTCTGCGGGACCTCCTTCTCAACCTCTCCTAAATCCCCGCTACCCGTCTCCCTAGCCGTCACACCCTCCCCTTCCTGAACTTGTGCTTTCCTCTGGGTTGTGACTGCATTCTGGATAAAACTGTCCAGAAATTCCTCCCCTCCCTTATGTTTTGGAGTGTCTCCAACTCGCACTCCAGCTCAATGACTCTGAGCCGGAGTGACTGAAGGCAGAGACATTTCCTGCAGATCTGGGAATCCGGGACAGTCTCGCTGTCCACAAACTCCCGCACACTACAGTCCCGACACACTCCTTGATTTTTTTTGCTCTCTCTCCTCCGGTCCCGCTCCTTTTATCCTCACCGCTCTCGCTGTGCTCTCTCTCCTCTGGTCCCGCTCCTTTTATCCTCACCGCTCTCGCTGTGCTCTCCCTCCTCCGGTCCCGCTCCTTTTATCCCCCCCGCTCTCGCTGTGCTCTCTCTCCTCCGGTCCCGCTCCTTTTATCCCCCCGCTCTCGCTGTGCTCTCCCTCCTCCGGTCCCGCTCCTTTTATCCCCCCGCTCTCGCTGTGCTCTCCCTCCTCCGGTCCCGCTCCTTTTATCCTCACCGCTCTCGCTGTGCTCTCTCTCCTCCGGTCCCGCTCCTTTTATCCTCACCGCTCTCGCTGTGCTCTCTCTCCTCCGGTCCCGCTCCTTTTATCCCCCCGCTCTCGCTGTGCTCTCTCTCCTCCGGTCCCGCTCCTTTTATCCCCCCGCTCTCGCTGTGCTCTCTCTCCTCCGGTCCCGCTCCTTTTATCCCCCCGCTCTCGCTGTGCTCTCTCTCCTCCGGTCCCGCTCCTTTTATCCCCCCGCTCTCGCTGTGCTCTCTCTCCTCCGGTCCCGCTCCTTTTATCCTCACCGCTCTCGCTGTGCTCTCTCTCCTCCGGTCCCGCTCCTTTTATCCTCACCGCTCTCGCTGTGCTCTCTCTCCTCCGGCCCCGCTCCTTTTATCCCCCCCGCTCTCGCTGTGCTCTCTCTCCTCCGGTCCCGCTCCTTTTATCCCCCCGCTCTCGCTGTGCTCTCTCTCCTCCGGTCCCGCTCCTTTTATCCCCCCGCTCTCGCTGTGCTCTCTCTCCTCCGGCCCCGCTCCTTTTATCCCCCCCGCTCTCGCTGTGCTCTCTCTCCTCCGGTCCCGCTCCTTTTATCCTCACCGCTCTCGCTGTGCTCTCTCTCCTCCGGTCCCGCTCCTTTTATCCCCCCGCTCTCGCTGTGCTCTCTCTCCTCCGGTCCCGCTCCTTTTATCCTCACCGCTCTCGCTGTGCTCTCTCTCCTCCGGTCCCGCTCCTTTTATCCCCCCGCTCTCGCTGTGCTCTCTCTCCTCCGGTCCCGCTCCTTTTATCCTCACCGCTCTCGCTGTGCTCTCTCTCCTCCGGTCCCGCTCCTTTTATCCCCCCGCTCTCGCTGTGCTCTCTCTCCTCCGGTCCCGCTCCTTTTATCCTCACCGCTCTCGCTGTGCTCTCTCTCCTCCGGTCCCGCTCCTTTTATCCCCCCCGCTCTCGCTGTGCTCTCTCTCCTCCGGTCCCGCTCCTTTTATCCTCACCGCTCTCGCTGTGCTCTCTCTCCTCCGGTCCCGCTCCTTTTATCCTCACCGCTCTCGCTGTGCTCTCTCTCCTCCGGTCTCGCTCCTTTTATCCTCACCGCTCTCGCTGTGCTCTCTCTCCTCCGGTCCCGCTCCTTTTATCCCCCCGCTCTCGCTGTGCTCTCCCTCCTCCGGTCCCGCTCCTTTTATCCCCCCGCTCTCGCTGTGCTCTCTCTCCTCCGGTCCCGCTCCTTTTATCCTCACCGCTCTCGCTGTGCTCTCCCTCCTCCGGTCCCGCTCCTTTTATCCCCCCCGCTCTCGCTGTGCTCTCTCTCCTCCGGTCCCGCTCCTTTTATCCCCCCGCTCTCGCTGTGCTCTCTCTCCTCCGGTCCCGCTCCTTTTATCCCCCCCGCTCTCGCTGTGCTCTCTCTCCTCCGGTCCCGCTCCTTTTATCCCCCCCGCTCTCGCTGTGCTCTCCCTCCTCCGGTCCCGCTCCTTTTATCCTCACCGCTCTCGCTGTGCTCTCTCTCCTCCGGTCCCGCTCCTTTTATCCCCCCGCTCTCGCTGTGCTCTCTCTCCTCCGGTCCCGCTCCTTTTATCCCCCCGCTCTCGCTGTGCTCTCTCTCCTCCGGTCCCGCTCCTTTTATCCCCCCGCTCTCGCTGTGCTCTCTCTCCTCCGGTCCCGCTCCTTTTATCCCCCCGCTCTCGCTGTGCTCTCTCTCCTCCGGTCCCGCTCCTTTTATCCCCCCGCTCTCGCTGTGCTCTCTCTCCTCCGGTCCCGCTCCTTTTATCCTCACCGCTCTCGCTGTGCTCTCTCTCCTCCGGTCCCGCTCCTTTTATCCCCCCGCTCTCGCTGTGCTCTCTCTCCTCTGGTCCCGCTCCTTTTATCCCCCCGCTCTCGCTGTGCTCTCTCTCCTCCGGTCCCGCTCCTTTTATCCCCCCGCTCTCGCTGTGCTCTCTCTCCTCCGGTCCCGCTCCTTTTATCCCCCCGCTCTCGCTGTGCTCTCTCTCCTCTGGTCCCGCTCCTTTTATCCCCCCCGCTCTCGCTGTGCTCTCTCTCCTCCGGTCCCGCTCCTTTTACCCTCACCGCTCTCGCTGTGCTCTCTCTCCTCCGGTCCCGCTCCTTTTATCCCCCCCGCTCTCGCTGTGCTCTCTCTCCTCCGGTCCCGCTCCTTTTATCCCCCCGCTCTCGCTGTGCTCTCTCTCCTCCGGTCCCGCTCCTTTTATCCTCACCGCTCTCGCTGTGCTCTCCCTCCTCCGGTCCCGCTCCTTTTATCCTCACCGCTCTCGCTGTGCTCTCTCTCCTCCGGTCCCGCTCCTTTTATCCCCCCCGCTCTCGCTGTGCTCTCTCTCCTCCGGTCCCGCTCCTTTTATCCTCACCGCTCTCGCTGTGCTCTCTCTCCTCCGGTCCCGCTCCTTTTATCCTCACCGCTCTCGCTGTGCTCTCTCTCCTCCGGTCCCGCTCCTTTTATCCTCACCGCTCTCGCTGTGCTCTCTCTCCTCCGGTCCCGCTCCTTTTATCCCCCCGCTCTCGCTGTGCTCTCTCTCCTCTGGTCCCGCTCCTTTTATCCTCACCGCTCTCGCTGTGCTCTCTCTCCTCCGGTCCCGCTCCTTTTATCCCCCCGCTCTCGCTGTGCTCTCTCTCCTCCGGTCCCGCTCCTTTTATCCTCACCGCTCTCGCTGTGCTCTCTCTCCTCCGGCCCCGCTCCTTTTATCCTCACCGCTCTCGCTGTGCTCTCTCTCCTCCGGTCCCGCTCCTTTTATCCTCACCGCTCTCGCTGTGCTCTCTCTCCTCCGGTCCCGCTCCTTTTATCCCCCCCGCTCTCGCTGTGCTCTCTCTCCTCTGGTCCCGCTCCTTTTATCCTCACCGCTCTCGCTGTGCTCTCTCTCCTCCGGTCCCGCTCCTTTTATCCCCCCGCTCTCGCTGTGCTCTCTCTCCTCCGGTCCCGCTCCTTTTATCCTCACCGCTCTCGCTGTGCTCACTCTCCTCTGGTCCCGCTCCTTTTATCCTCACCGCTCTCGCTGTGCTCTCTCTCCTCCGGTCCCGCTCCTTTTATCCCCCCGCTCTCGCTGTGCTCTCTCTCCTCCGGTCCCGCTCCTTTTATCCTCACCGCTCTCGCTGTGCTCTCTCTCCTCCGGTCCCGCTCCTTTTATCCTCGCCGCTCTCGCTGTGCTCTCTCTCCTCCGGTCCCGTTCCTTTTAGCCTCGCCGCTCTCGCTGTGCCTTGATGAGAAGGGTTGGGGGGGATTGAAGCAAATTGGGGTGGGGGAGAGATGGGGAAGGGTGAGGGGGGGGAAACGAGAGAACGGAAGCATTCAAAAAAAAGGAAGTAAATGGGAAAAGTGAAAGAAAATCAAAGCAGGAGCACACAAAATGGGTCAGTGGCCTAGCTAAGTGCAGTGATAGCCCACATCTCTCTTCCAATGATCTGAGGGAGAACACAGTTGGCCATGAATTGGCAGGAGCATTTTCTGTTCTTGCGACAGATTGGTGCATACTGTGTGCTGAGTTGTTGCATCTTGATGCAAGGTGCACCCCTTCAGTCTGTGCTCAGTAGGCCAGGTCACACAACGTTCACTTGTACTTCAGCATGGCTCTGCAGACATCCCAGTGTACTTGTTAAATGTGGGTCCAGGTTAGTTTGACTGATTTCCTTCTGTGTGAACCACACTAAGTGGGACTTGAACTGATGACCTTCTAAGGCAGAGGTGAGAGTGCTGCCACTGAGCCACGGCGGAGATAATACAGTGACGCCTGTACAAACAGACACTCACCAATTCTGTCCCCGTCTGCTCGACTCCCCCACCAGCGGAAAAAGTTTCTCTATCTGCCCTGTCAATTCCTTTCAAAATCCTGGAAACCGCCAAAAGATCACCCCTTACCGTTCTATATTCCAGGGAATGCAAGAATCGTTTTTGTAATCTCTCCTCATAATCTAACCCAGGGGATGCGCACAGACTCGACCCCACGTGCTACGGTTTTCCATCTTCCGAGAGTGTCATTAGGAAAAGGTTCCACTGTGCAGATACTGTACTTGCAACCTCAGTTTTGTTGTTATATCTGCTTCCAAACTACGCTCTTAGCATTGTTGCAACTGATTAGGTGCTGATCATACTCTCAGCTAGTTCTTCAGGATTGTTGGGAATTTTTTACAGTACATACCATGACCATCTTGAAAATAAGGTCATCTGATGCAAGTCCCTAAGGTGTCCGTAATTGAGAGGTTTCACTGTACCAGTGTTTGTCCCTATATAATGCAGGGGTTATCCCTCCGTAGTGTAGTTGTTTATCATTAACAAAATGCAGGTCCTTATTCCCTGTATAAAGCAGCTGTTCATCCTTATACAGTGCATGTACTTCGCCCTGCACAGTGCAGGAGTTTATCCCATATATTGTGGGGGTTTATTCTCATATGAAACAGGTTAGGGGTTAGCACACTCGCCTCTGAGTCAGAAGGTTGTGGGATCAAAGTCCCACTCCAGGGACTTGAGCACATAAATCTAGGCTGACACTCCAGTGCAGTGCTGAGGGAGTGCTGCACTGTCGGAGGGGCAGTACTGAGGGAGTGCCGCACTGTCGGAGGGGCAGTACTGAGGGAGTGCCGCACTGTCGGAGGGGCAGTACTGAGGGAGTGCCGCACTGTCGGAGGGGCAGTACTGAGGGAGTGCCGCACTGTCGGAGGGGCAGTACTGAGGGAGCGCCGCACTGTCGGAGGGGCAGTACTGAGGGAGTGCCGCACTGTCGGAGGGGCAGTACTGAGGGAGCGCCGCACTGTCGGAGGGGCAGTACTGAGGGAGTGCTGCACTGTCGGAGGGGCAGTGCTGAGGGAGTGCCGCACTGTCGGAGGGGCAGTACTGAGGGAGTGCCGCACTGTCGGAGGGGCAGTGCTGAGGGAGTGCTGCACTGTCGGAGGGGCAGTGCTGAGGGAGTGCCGCACTGTCGGAGGGGCAGTACTGAGGGAGGGCTGCACTGTCGGAGGGGCAGTACTGAGGGAGTGCTGCACTGTCGGAGGGGCAGTACTGAGGGAGCACCGCACTGTCGGAGGGGCAGTACTGAGGGAGTGCTGCACTGTCGGAGGGGCAGTACTGAGGGAGCACCGCACTGTCGGAGGGGCAGTACTGAGGGAGTGCTGCACTGTCGGAGGGGCAGTACTGAGGGAGCACCGCACTGTCAGAGGGGCAGTACTGAGGGAGCGCCGCACTGTCAGAGGGGCAGTACTGAGGGAGGGCTGCACTGTCGGAGGGGCAGTACTGAGGGAGTGCCGCACTGTCGGAGGTGCAGTACTGAGGGAGTGCTGCACTGTCGGAGGGGCAGTACTGAGGGAGCGCTGCACTGTCGGAGGGGCAGTACTGAGGGAGTGCTGCACTGTCGGAGGGGCAGTACTGAGGGAGCGCCGCACTGTCGGAGGGGCAGTACTGAGGGAGCGCTGCACTGTCGGAGGGGCAGTACTGAGGGAGCGCCGCACTGTCGGAGGGGCAGTACTGAGGGAGCGCTGCACTGTCGGAGGGGCAGTACTGAGGGAGCGCCGCACTGTCGGAGGGGCAGTACTGAGGGAGCGCTGCACTGTCGGAGGGGCAGTACTGAGGGGGGGCTGCACTGTCGGAGGGGCAGTACTGAGGGAGCGCCGCACTGTCGGAGGTGCAGTACTGAGGGAGTGCTGCACTGTCGGAGGTGCCGTCTTTCAGAGGGGACGTTAAACCGAGGCCCTGTCTGCTCTCAGGTGGACGTAAAAGATCCCATGGCGCTATTTTGAAGAGGAGCAGGGGAGTTCTCCCCGGTGTCCGAACCAATATTTATCCCTCAATCAACATAACAAAAACAGATTATCTGGTCATTATCACATTGCTGTTTGTGGGAGCTTGCTGTGCACAAATTGGCTGCTGCGTTTCCCACATTACAACAGTGACTACACTTCAAAAAGTACTTCATTGGCTGTAAAGCACTTTGAGACGTCCGGTGGTCGTGAAAGGCACTATATAAATGTAAGTGTTTCTTTTTTAGTGGAAAATCCATTGTGTGTTTACTCCTACAGAGCTCAGAAATATGTCAGCGTAGATTTTCAGCTCTGATTGTCTCTCACTGACCAGAATGACAGCTCACGGTGAAAAACAGAGATGGAAATAGTAAATCCTGTGGAGGCAGATTCCTCATTTTTAAATTTCCCATCATACTTTGTAGGTTGCTGGCGTGCATCAGTGAACTTGCTGTGATTATTATTCCATGTTTGAGTGAGTGGGTGGCAGAGAGACACATGGTTTTTATGAAATAGAATTATTTGGAGGGTGAGAGAGAGAGTCGAGCAGAGAGAGGCTGAGCGAGAAATGAGAAAGGAAGGTGCTGGATCTGAGTGATGTCACTGCTGATGCTGATTACTGTAAAATGGCTGTCGAAGCAATGGTTTCATTTTGAGGTTTTGTATTTGAAACATTGCCAAATATTCGATTTCTGAATCAGGAGGACGAAAGGTTTTCCTTGAGCTTCGGAAACCTGCTGTTTGGTGGGGTCAGTGCAGCAGGTTTCAACACAGAGTGTGGCACAGGGCAATAATCCCCCACTGAGTCCCTGATATACCCTCAACTGGACATCACTCCGAGCTCCCCTCAACTGGACATCACTCCGAGCACCCCTCAACTGGACATCACTCCCAGCTCCCCCCAACTGGACATCACTCCGAGCTCCCCTCAACTGGACATCACTCCGAGCTCCCCTCAACTGGACATCACTCCCAGCTCCCCTCAACTGGACATCACTCCGAGCTCCCCTCAACTGGACATCACTCCGAGCTCCCCTCAACTGGACATCACTCCGAGCTCCCCTCAACTGGACATCACTCCGAGCACCCCTCAACTGGACATCACTCCCAGCTCCCCCCAACTGGACATCACTCCGAGCTCCCCTCAACTGGACATCACTCCGAGCTCCCCTCAACTGGACATCACTCCCAGCTCCCCTCAACTGGACATCACTCCGAGCTCCCCTCAACTGGACATCACTCCGAGCTCCCCCCAACTGGACATCACTCCCAGCTCCCCTCAACTGGACATCACTCCGAGCTCCCCTCAACTGGACATCACTCCCAGCTCCCCTCAACTGGACATCACTCCGAGCTCCCCTCAACTGGACATCACTCCCAGCTCCCCTCAACTGGACATCACTCCCAGCTCCCCTCAACTGGACATCACTCCGAGCTCCCCTCAACTGGACATCACTCCCAGCTCCCCCCAACTGGACATCACTCCGAGCTCCCCTCAACTGGACATCACTCCCAGCTCCCCCCAACTGGACATCACTCCGAGCTCCCCTCAACTGGACATCACTCCGAGCTCCCCCCTGTAGTCTATGTACCTTTAGGAGAGAACTACTTTTACAGCTCCTGTATACTGTAGTACCGGCAGTGACCACACCTGTATATAAGCCTTGAGCATGCCTCTGTACCCCAGTCTTGAGATTACCCTACTCCAGTAAATACCTGTTGATTGTTCAGTTACAGCATCCGTGTGGTTATTGAAAAACATCATGCTCTAAGAATCACGGATCTAACAGTGACAACTCTGCATTTACCTTCGAGGATTCGCTCCGGGAGGGCGGTGGAAGCAAGTCGAGGCCAGAAGCACGGGCGTCGACCACGAGCAACCGCCCAGTCGTCCGGCAGAGAGTGAACATCGCAGGGGAGGCTGTGGAGAGCCGGGCTTGGTTCCCCAGCCACGACGATCAGCAATAGACTGACGACAGGTACAGCGCAGACCCTTCCCGGACAGCGGCGGCTGGAGCCGACCGACGGCGGAGAGAAAGCCGAGCAGCGTCGACGGGGTAAGACAGAGGGTGAAGCGCACAGGGCGCAGCCGGGGGTTGAAAACCGAGCGGCGTCGAGGAAAAACAAAACGGAGAAAGAGAGGGTAAAGCAACAGCCGGGTTCAGGACCGAGCGGCGGAAACGGGAAAGGCGCACGAAAAAAAAAAAAAAAGAACGCGCAGAGCACAGCCAGGGCTCAAGGGCTGAACAGCGTCCGCGGGGAGAGCGCGGGAGACGCCATTGAGCCGCGGAGAAGAAGGAAGAGCGCGGGAGACGCCATTTTTAGAAGCCACAGCGGAGAAGAAGGGCGAGCGCGGGAAGGAAGGAAAGCACGGGAGATGCCATTTTGTGCCAGCGGAGAAGAAGGGGAAGCGCGGGAAACGCCATTTTTGACAGTTAAATCACACCCAGGGATGCCGAAGAGTGGCAGTATCTCTACGTTCGACAATGAAGTCGAAGATTGGGCGACATATGTGGAACGTATTGAGGTGTACTGCAGGGCGAATGAAGTGCCAGATGCTAGGAAAGCACTGGTTTTGTTAAATTCCACGGGTGCAAAAACTTATGGGTTACTGCGAAACCTAATAACCCCAGAGAAGCCTGTGAACAAGAATTTCGAAAGCATAGTAGAAATCCTACAGGACCACTTAAACCCCACACCACTGCTGATAGCAGAACGATTTAAGTTCCATAAAAGGAACCAACACAAAGACGAAAGCAATGCTGAGTACCGAACGGAACTGCGCAAGCTATCGAAACACTGCCAGTTTGGAGCGGGACTAGCAGATACGTTAAGGGACAAGTTTGTGTGTGGGCTGCAAAGTGAAGGAACCCAGAAACGGCTTCTATCAGAAAAGGATCTTACGCTGGACAAGGCTTTCAGTATGGCAGTATCACACGAAGCAGCCGCAAGGGGCGCTGCAGAGATACAACGGAGACCGCAAGAATATGGCACCAATGAAATGTCCTATGGAACAGGGAAGTGCTATCACTGCGGCAGAACAACACATGACCAGAAGGATTGTTGGTTCAAGGACCAAGTGTGCAGACAGTGTGGAAAAGCAGGACACATAGCAAGAGTCTGCAGGTCTGGGAAGAAAACCAACAGTAAGAAATCTCCACAGGAGAAGTACAAAAAGGTACACAAGGTGAGGGACAGTAGTTCAGACGAACAGAAAAGTGACACAGACTCCAGAAGCAAGGAGCTGGGTTGTCTGAAACTACATAAGGTAACCAAAATGGAGGATCACCAGACTATCTGGGTTGCACTCAAGATAGACGGAGTCCAAGTGAAAATGGAATTGGACACAGGATCAGCCCTAACAGTCATAAACCAAAGGGACTACAAGCGGCTATTTTCACATATACCCTTGAAAGCTACAGAGATTGTCTTGAAGACGTACACGGGGCAAAAAGTCTACCCCAAAGGAAAAATAAGGGTGAAAGTGATATATAAAGGCCAGGAAATACCTAAAATGGATATATATGTATTGCCAGATGGAGGACCACCACTGCTAGGACGTGAATGGATCCGGAAGATACAATTAGATTGGCATTCCATACAGGCACTGAAGGTTGAGGCCAAAAAGGATGACGACGTCACACCTGGACAACTGTCAAAAATGCTAACTGACGCAAAAGAAGTGTTCCAGGAGGGACTCGGAGCACTAAAAGGCATAACAGCAACGATTAAAATAGAGGGAAATGCAAGCCCAAAGTTTCTTAAGGCCAGACCAGTGCCTTATGCGATCAGACCAGCTGACGAAGCAGAGCTGGAAATGTTGGAACGTTCAGGAGTACTGTCCAAAGTAGACTGGAGCGAGTGGGTTACACCCATCATTCCTGTAATGAAGAGGTCGTTGAGTAATACGCCTGGGGAACCAAAGAAGGTCCGCATCGGTGGGGATTTTAAGGTGACAGTGAACCCAGTCCTTCACACGGTACAATATCCGCTTCCACGAATTGAGGATATTTTCGCCTCGCTATCTGGAGGTAAACGCTTCACCAAAATTGATCTAGCCCAGGCGTACTTGCAAATGGAGGTAGAAGAAGCCTCGAAACAATACCTTACGATTAACACTCATAAAGGTCTTTATCAATACAACCGGCTGGTGTTCGGGGTAGCATCGGCTCCGGCTATTTGGCAAAGGGCGATGGATCAAGTCCTACAAGGGATTCCAGGGACCCAGTGTTATTTGGACGACATCCTGGTCACAGGCGAAAATGACAGTGATCACCTCGCCAACTTGGAGAAGGTGCTCACGAGATTAAAGGAATATGGGCTACGAGCTAATCGCCACAAGTGCGAGTTTTTCCAGAAGCAGATCTCGTATTGTGGCCACATCATCGATGCAGAGGGGTTACATAAGTCCCCTGAAAAGATTGAGGCAGTAGTCAAGGCTCCAGCACCGGAAAATGTGTCACAACTGAGGTCGTTCCTCGGGCTGGTAAACTACTACCATAAGTTCTTACCAAATTTGTCCACGGTATTACACCCACTGAACACCCTACTGCAAACAGGGGTACCATGGAAGTGGAATGACGAACGTAGACGAGCTTTCCAGAAGTGTAAAGAATTGATCACATCAAAAGAGGTGTTGGCCCATTTCAATCCAGCACTACCAATTCGTTTGGCATGTGATGCATCACCCTATGGTATTGGAGCGGTGCTGTCGCACAAATTCCCAGACGGGTTGGAGAGGCCAGTAGCCTTTGCGTCTCGGTCACTAACCTCAGCCGAGCGCAACTACGCCCAGATTGACAGGGAGGCCCTCAGCCTAGTATGGGGAGTAAAAAAATTCAACCACTATCTGCATGGGCAGAAGTTCACCTTGCTGACTGACCACCAACCACTTGTCTCCATCTTTAATCCTAAGAAGGGCGTTCCAGTGATGACTGCACAACGGTTACAAAGATGGTCCCTGTTTCTAGGGGCGAATCAATATGAAATAGAATATAAAGGCACGAAACAGCATGGAAACGCTGATGGGCTATCGTGCCTGCCACTGCCTACTGTGGAGGAAGCACCAGCAGTGGACCCTATCGAAATATTTTATTCGTCAATAATTGAACGATTGCCAGTAACGAACACGGATATAGAGAAGGAGACCCGCAATGATCCGACGCTGTCTCGGGTATATGACTTGACGGTGAGGGGATGGCCAACACATGGTGACTCACTGTTGCCAGCATTCTCATCCAGAAGAGAACAGCTGTCAGTATGTCAGGGGACAGTGATGTGTGGATCCAGAGTGGTGATTCCACCCAAGTTAAGGGAGAGAGTGCTAAATGAGCTTCATGAAGGTCATCTGGGGGGAGTGAAAATGAAAAGCCTTGCTCGGGCTTATGTGTGGTGGCCGGGAATCGATCAACAAATCGAAGACCTAACCCAGAAAGCCCTGTTCCTGGGACTAGGGACAGGGTCACTGGCAAGGCTTGGAAGCTAAGCAGAGCCAGGCCTGGTTAGTACCTGGAGGGGTGACCATCAGGGAAGACCAGGTGCAGAAGGTCACGGAAGGAGCCCCGAGGAAGGGTGGTTGGTGAGAAGGTCACAGAAGGAGCCCCAGGAGGGGCGGCTGGTGAGCAGGCCCGGGCGTTGGGCTGAAGATTGTCGGACAGGAGGAATGGTGGAAATGGAATGGCGGCGCGCACAGACGCAGCGTGTTTGCTTTTCCCAGGACGGTGCTATTTACGTTTAATGTTAACGTTATTTGTACTGGACTCATGGGAGCTTGCAAGATCACATTTCGTTGTGCATTGTACAATGACAATGAAGTTGAATTATTATTATTAAGAGCTGCTCAGGATGCCAGAAGGTCCAAAATGCACCGCCACATGCCCCTCTACACCCATGGGAGTGGCCCTCCTCTCCATGGCAACAGGTGCATATTGATTTTGCTGGTCCATTCATGGACTCAATGTTCTTAATAGCAGTGAATGCTCATTCTGTAGTGTATGTAACCGTTCCACCTTTAAGAGAACTATTTTAAGAGTTGCACTACTTTATCTTGGCTGCTGTATACTGTAATACCGGTGGTGACCACACCGGTATATAAGTGCTGTGTAATGATTTATTGTTCAATCCCGCCCTGATCTTCGACTAGTAAAGACCTGTTAAAATTTACTCTTGTGGTCTGTGTCGTAATTCTCACTATAACACACAGACTTAACAGTGGCGACGAGTACGATCTTACCCTGCGGCAGAGATACATCCAAGGCAGTTGAGAGGAGGCATCCGCCCTCGTCATCCTGCTGAGAAAAGACGCAGGCCTGAAGAGCAAAGGAAGAATCCTGACACGAAGTCTTCCATCAGCAACAGGCAGTGATCATCCCTTCTATCACGGTGGTGGGTAAGCCGATCAGCGACGAGCAGCAAGTCGGCCACGTTGGCTGTGAAGTAGGGGAGGGAAAAACGGAGGATATAAGGGCGGAGAACTCGACCACGGCCGGGGAAAAGAGCCGGACAGAAGTCGGGGCCAGAGGCGCTGAGACTGGGGCAGCGTAAGGCACGGGAGCCGCGGTGAATGCAAACGCAGCCGGTGTAAAAGACCGGGCTGCAAGCGGGCTGGGAGACGCAACAGCGTCGAGAGAGAGCTCGACCGCGACCAGTGAAAAAGGCCGGGCAGCTACCGAGGCCGTGAGGCGCAGTGATCGGGTCAGCGTAAGGCGCGGGAGAAAATTTAAAAAAAAACCGCGGAGAACTCAGCCGCAGCCGGGGAGAAAGGACCGGACTGCAAGAGGGGCTGGGAGGCACGATTTGAAAACCACTGGGGAGGGCGAACGCAGCAATACGGCAATCGCCATTACAGCCAGCGGGGGAGAAAAGCAAACGCGGGAAGCCGCCATTTTCGTAGGCGGGGGAAGAAGACAAGCGCGGGAAACCGCCATTTTGAAAAAAAAATAAAAGAAAAATTTATTTTTGTTTCTCAAGAAGATTGCGAGGATGCCTAAGCGTGGTAACATCAACGATTTCGATCCCGATGTTGAAGATTGGGCCACGTATGTAGAACGCATAGAGATATATTGTAAGGCAAATAAAATATCAGATGAAGATAAAGCACTAACCTTACTAAACTCAATGGGTGCGAAGACATACGGGCTATTGAAGCATCTTCTATCACCAGCTAAACCGGCGGATCAGACTTTCGCTAAAATTGTTGCTGTCCTGAAAAATCATTTGAACCCCACACCACTGATGTTAGCGGAATGATTTAAATTTTATGCGAGAACGCAACTGAAAGAGGAAAGCAACGCGGAGTATTTAATTGAACTGCGTAAGCTAGCGAAATACTGTCAGTTTGGGGAAAGACTGACAGAGGCACTGAGAGACAAATTCGTGTGTGGATTGTCGAAAGAGGGAACACAAAAGCGGCTGCTTGAAGAGAATGCTCTTACACTTGATAAGGCTGTCACTATTGCAGCATCGCACGAAGCCGCAGCGAGAGGCACTGCGGAAATGCAGCTGAAGGCAGCGGTACTCAGCGTAGATCAAATGGCTTTGGGTACAACGAAATGTTATCATTGTGGAAAGACAACACACGATCAGAACCAATGCTGGTTTAAAAACCAGGAATGTAGAAAATGTGGCAAGCTTGGTCACATAGCTAAAGTATGCCGGTCAGGAAAGAAGACCAGCAACAAAAAGTCACCGCAGGAAAAGTGCAGAAAGGTACATAAGGTGGCTGAGAAGAGTTCGGATGAACAGAATTCGGATTCAGACTCCAACAGCAAGGAACTGGGTAGTCTGAGAATTCACAATGTGAGTAAGGAAGCTGACCTACAAACTATCTGGGGCACACTGCAGATAGCAGGAGTCCAAGTGAAGATGGAATTGGACACCGGATCGGCGTTGACGGTCATGAATAAGCAAGATTACAAAAGGTTATTCACACATATTCCCCTACGGGATACGGAGATAGTATTGCAGACATACACGGGGCAAAGAGTATACCCCATCGAAAAGATAAAAGTCAAGGTGATACACAAGGGCAAAGAACACCAAGGAATGGACTTATATGTACTACCTGAGGGAGGTCCACCACTTCTGGGACGGGAGTGGATCAGGAAAATAAATATGGACTGGCACTCCCTAAAAGCAATGACGGTAGATTCCGGGGAAAAAAATGTCAAACCTGAACGATTGTCCAGAATATTGGATGAGGCTAAAGAGGTGTTCCAACAGGGACTGGGAACACTAAGAGGAATTAAGGCAAAAATCAAGATTGCAGAACATGCAAACCCAAAATTTTTCAAAGCCAGACCGGTACCTTATGCGATACGACCTGCTGTGGAAGCTGAGCTGGAAGGGCTAGAACGTTCAGGAGTACTGTCTAAGGTGGACTGGCGTGAGTGGGCCACGCCCATTGTTCCCGTCATGAAGCGTTCATCGAGTAACAAGCCAGGGGAGCCGGGGAAGGTCCGCATCTGTGGAGACTTCAAGATCACGGTTAATCCGGTGCTTCACACGGTGCAATATCCGCTTCCGCGGATTGAGGATATCTTTGCTTCATTGTCTGGCGGGAAACACTTCACCAAGATAGACCTGGCGCAAGCGTACTTACAGATGGAAGTTGAGGAAGAGTCGCGCCAGTATCTCACAATCAACACACACAGAGGCTTGTATCGATATGATAGACTGGTTTTTGGAGTGGCTTCGGCTCCAGCAATTTGGCAGAGGGCCATGGAGCAGGTATTACAGGGAATCCCAAGCACTCAATGTTACTTGGACGATATCCTGATTACAGGAGATGACGATGAGGAACACCTTGCAAATTTGAAACTGGTGCTCACCAGATTGAAGGAATATGGACTTCGAGTTAATCGCCAGAAATGTGAGTTCTTTCAGAAACGGATCTCGTACTGTGGTCATGTCATTGACCAGGAGGGGCTGCACAAGTCACCTGACAAGATCGAAGCTGTTGTGAAGGCTCCCGCTCCGGAAAATGTATCCCAGTTGAGGTTGTTCCCCAGAGTCATAGAGTTTTACAGCACAGAAAGAGGCCCTTCGGCCCATCGTGTCTGCGCCGCCCATCCCTCCCTGTCCAGTCTAATCCCTAGGGTTGATTAACTATTACCATAAGTTTCTGCCAAATCTATCCACGGTGCTGCACCCGCTGAATGCTCTTTTGCAGAAAGAAGTACCATGGAAGTGGAGCGAGGACTGTAAGAAGGCCTTTCGCAAAAGCAAGGCATTGATCACCTCAGAGGAAGTGTTGGCTCATTTCAACCCAACGCTACCTATTCGTTTAGCTTGTGATGCTTCTCCTTATGGTATTGGAGCAGTACTCTCACACAAGTTGCCAAATGGCTTGGAAAGGCCAGTCGCATTTACATCCAGATCATTGACCTCCGCTGAGCGCAACTATGCTCAGATAGATAGGGAGGCTCTCAGCCTGGTGTGGGGAGTAAAGAAGTTTAATCATTACCTGCAGGGCCAGAAGTTTACACTGCTGACAGACCACCAGCCGTTGGTATCCATATTCAACACTAAAAAGGGCGTTTCCATTATGACAGCGCAAAGGCTACAGAGGTGGTCCCTTTTCCTAGGGGCACACCAATATGACATAGGATCAAAACAGCATGGGAATGCTGACGGTTTATCGCGCCTACCGTTGCCAACGGTAGAAGAGGCGCCTACAGTGGACCCAGTTCAGATGTTCCACTCAACCATAGTGGAATGTCTACCAGTAACAAATTCTACCATCGAAAAGGAAACGAGAAATGACCCGACTCTCTCACGAGTCTACGATTTAACGGTGAAGGGATGGCCAGCACATGGCGAACCACTGTTGCCAGCATTCTCGCAAAGAAGAGAGCAGCTGTCAGTGTGCCGAGGAACTTTGATGTGTGGATCCAGAGTGGTGATTCCACCCAAACTCCAGCATAAAGTGCTAAAGGAGCTTCACGAGGGGCATCTGGGTGGAGTGAAAATGAAGAACCTAGCCAGAGCGTTTGTGTGGTGGCCAGGTATCGATGGAGACATCGAAGAAATGACCAAGAGCTGTCTAGGATGCCAGAAGGTCCAAAACGCCCCACCACAAGCCCCTCTACATCCATGGGAGTGGCCCTCATCTCCATGGCAAAGGGTACATATCGACTTTGCTGGTCCATTTATGGACTCAATGTTCTTAATCGCGGTGGATGCACACTCCAAGTGGCCGGAGGTAATAAAGATGTCCTCCACCACCACGGAAAAAACCATCACAGTATTAAGGACCATATTTGCCAGGAATGGGCTGCCGGAACAGATCTGTTCTGATAATGGACTGCAATTTGTGTCCGAAGAATTCAGGAAGTTCTTAAAAAACAATGGGGTTAAGCACTACACGTCCGCCCCATACCATCCCACCACCAATGGATTAGCTGAAAGGTTTGTCCAGACCTTCAAGAAGGCCATAAAGGCCATGGGTAATGAAGACATAAATCTACAACATAAGGTAGATAACTTCTTGTTGGCGTACAGAAATGCAACACATGTGGTTACAAACCAAACTCCCGCCATGATGTTTTTCAATAGAAGACTAAGATGCCGGCTGGATTTGATCAAGCCAAACATCAGAAGGGACGTAGAGAACCGGCAATTTCAAGGCATGAATGAAAGGCCAACTAGAACCTTCCAGATAGGTCAACAAGTTTTGGCCCGGGACTACCGTACCGAGAAATGGCAGCCTGGAACTATTTGCACACGACTAGGACCGCTGATGTATACCGTGGACATTGGTGAAAGCATAATAAGGCGCCATGTTGACCAGAACATAGAGTCATCCGAAAAGGGACAACCTACTCCACAACTCTATACGCCTAATGATGAAGCAGAGATACCCATAGTATCTACCTCCGATCCGGTGATACTGGAATCAGATGAACCCGACACTGGCATTCAAGCCGAATCGATCTTGCCAAAAGAACCTACTACACCACCGAAAACTACTACACCACCGAGGCGTTATCCGGACCGAGTCAGGAAGCCTCCAGAGAGACAATCTGTGAACTGTTTTTGCATGAAGTTGTGTATATATGTTATTATGTTATGTTAATGGGGAATATATACTGTTAAGCTAAAAAGGGAGGATTGTGGTGTATGTAACCGTTCCACCTTTAAGAGAACTATTTTAAGAGTTGCACTACTTTATCTTGGCTGCTGTATACTGTAATACCGGTGGTGACCACACCGGTATATAAGTGCTGTGTAATGATTTATTGTTCAGTTCCGCCCTGATCTTCGACTAGTAAAGACCTGTTAAAATTTACTCTTGTGGTCTGTGTAGTAATTCTCACTATAACACACAGACTTAACACATTCGAAGTGGCCTGAGGTGATAAAAATGTCCTCAACCACTACAGAGAAAACGATTGCAGTCCTTCGGACCATATTTGCCAGAAACGGCTTGCCAGAGCAGATTTGCTCTGATAATGGACCACAGTTTGTGTCCGAAGAGTTTCGAAAATTTATGAGAAGGAATGGGGTAAGGCATTACACATCCGCCCCGTATCATCCAGCCACCAATGGATTGGCTGAGAGGTTCGTACAAACCTTTAAGAAGGCAATAAAGACCATGTGCGACGATGAAATTCCACTACAGCATAAGGTGGACAATTTCTTATTAGCCTACCGAAACGCGACACATGCAGTTACCAACCAGACCCCGGCCATGATGTTCTTTAACTGAAGGTTGCGATCTCGTCTGGACTTGCTTAGACCAAATGTGCGAAGAAATGTTGAGGATAAACAATTCCAGCACATCAATGAGAAGCCGACAAGGAGCTTCAATGTAGGACAACCAGTCTTGGCCCGTGACTACCAAACAGAGAAATGGCAACCCGGAACGATATGCACACGGCAGGGGCCATTAATGTACACAGTGGATGTCGGGGAGAACATTGTGAGACGCCACGTTGATCAGATCTTAGCGTCACAGGAACGAGTCAACCCCATGTCTTGCGTACCTGGGGATGAACCCGACATACCGGTAGCATCTACCTCCGAACCAGTAGCAGTGGAACCCGATGAACTAACCGATGAAAAGGGGCCAGAATCGCCTCCGCACCAAGAACAAGAACCTCAGGAAAGGCGCTATCCCGAAAGGATCAGGAAGCCGCCCCAAAGACTGAATCTATAAATGGACTATTGTTGTTTAATGTACATGTTAAAGTGTTAATTGTTATTTGAATATTATGGTACTACTAATCTAAAAGGGGAGGAATTGTAGTGTATGTAGAGAACTACTTTTACAGCTCCTGTATACTGTAAGTACCGGCAGTGACCACACCTGTATATAAGCCTTGAGCATGCCTCTGTACCCCAGTCTTGAGATTACCCTACTCCAGTAAATACCTGTTGATTGTTCAGTTACCGCATCCGTGTGGTTATTGAAAAATATCATACTCTCAGAATCATGGATCTAATACCCCCAACTGGACATCACTCCGAGCTCCCACCAACTGGATATTTCTCAGTTCCTCATCATGCGATTAGAATTGAGCGTCTATGTTATTAAATGACCGAGTGTGCCTGGCTCTGTGGTGTGCGCGAGCTTTCTGTGGCTTTGCTTAAAGTAATTTGGCAGCGGGTTGGGCACCAGGATGTAGCAGCAGAAAGGAGAAACAAAGCGCACAAAGGATGGGGAGAGACCGCACTAGAGTAAGAAATAGTGCAGTATTAGGTGGGGTCAGATTAAGAGAGAATACAAGAAGGTCTAAGATAGGTTTACAGTGCATGTGTGTAAATGCACCAAGTGTGGTGAATAAGGTTGGTGAGCTACAGGCGCAAATAGACACATGGGAATATAATGTCATGGTGATAATGGAGACCTGGCTCAAAAAAGGGCAGGATTGGGTTTTAAATATTCCTGGATATAAGGTGTTCCGGAAAGATAGGGAAGCAATGAAAGGAGGTGGGGTGGCAGTATTGGTTAAGGAGAATGTTACAGTGCTGGAGAGAGAGGATGTCCTGGAGGGGTCAAGGACAGAATCGATTTGGTTAGGGTTAAGAAACAATAGAGGTGCCATTACACTACTGGGTGTATTCTATCTACTGGGTGTATTCTATCTACTGGGTGTATTCTATCGGCCACCAACTAGTGGGAAAGACATGGAGGAGCAAATTTGCAGGGAAATTACAGGGAGGTGCAAGACGTACAGAGTAGTAATAATGGGGGGCTTCAATTATTCTAATAAAGACTGGGATAATAATAGTGTAAAGGGCAGAGATGGGGATGAATTTCTGAAGTGTGTTCATGAGAACTTTCTCGATCAGTCCGTTTTCGGCCCAACAAGGAAGGAGGCATTGCTGGATCTGGTTCTGGGGAATGAGGTGGGTCAAGTGGAGCAAGTGTCAGTAGGGGAACATTTAGAGAACAGTGATCATAGTATCATAAGGTTTAGATTAACTATGGAAAAATGTAAGAAATCACACAACACCAGGTTATAGTCCAACAGCTTTATTTGAAATCACAAGCTTTCGGAGCGCTGCTCCTTCTTCAGGTGAAGTGGAGAAATGCATAAAGACACAGCTTATATAGTCAGAGAATCATGTCAGATGTTTACAGGTAACCTTTCCAACTGCCATTTATCGCACCTCGGCAGAGAGATAATCACAGCAGTCAAAGGTGTGAATGGTGTCCAAACAGGTCAGTCAGGGAAACATTACATCAAAGAACAATGAGGTGGGGTCACAAGGGGTCAAATATTGCAGATGCTGGGGTCTGTATGAAAAACAAAAAAACAGACAAAAAACATTTTTTTTGGCTGGAAATCACAGCAGGTCCAGCCGCATCTGTGTAGAGAGAACAAGCCAATGTCGACTCGAGTCTGGATGACCCTGCATCAGGTGGGGTTACATGTAGCGTGACATGAACCCAAGATCTCGGTTAAGGCCGTCCTCATGGGTGCGGAACTTGGCTATCAGTTTCTGGCAGCGGGTTGGGCACCAGGATGTAGCAGCAGAAAGGAGAAACAAAGCGCACAAAGGATGGGGAGAGACCGCACTGGAAAAGGACAGGGAGCAATCTAGAGTAAAAATACTTAATTGGAGGAAGGCAAATTTCAGTGGCTTGAGAACAGATCTGGCCCGGGTAAATTGGAATCAAAGATTGGCGGGCAAAACTGTAATGGAACAATGAGCTGCCTTTAAAGAGGAGATAGTTCGGGTACAGTCGAGGTACATTCCCATGAGGGGGAAAGGTAGGACAACTAAAGTCAGAGCTCCCTGGATGACGAAAGAGATAGAGAGTAAGATGAAGCAGACAAAGGGGGCGTATGACAGATGTTAGGTTAGGCTTACAAGTGAGAATCAGGCTGAATATAGAAAATTAAGAGAAGTGAAAAAGAAAATAAGAGGGGCAAAGAGAGAGTATGAGAATAGAATGGCAGCTAACATAAAGGGGAATTCAAAAGTCTTCTATAGGCATATAAATAATAAATGGGTAGTAAGAGGCGGGCTGGGGCCGATTAGGGACCAAAAAGAAGACCTACGCATGGAGGCAGAGGGCATGGCTGACGTGCTAAATGAGTACTTTGCATCTGTCTTCACCAAGGAAGAAGATGCTGCCAAAGTCATAGTGAAAAATGAGGTAGAGGAGATACTAGATGAGATAAAAATTGATAAAGAGGAGGTACTAGAAAGGCTGTCTGTACTTAAAATTGATAAGTCACCAGGACTGGATGGGATGCATCCTAGGATGTTGAGGGAAGTTAAGGAGGAAATCGTGGAGGTACTCGCCATAATCTTCCAATCCTCCTTGGATACGGGAGCGGTGCCAGAGGACTGGAGAATTGAAAATGTTACACCCTTGTTCAAAAAAGGGTGTAAGGAAAAATCCAGCAACTACAGGCCAGTCAGTTTAACTTCGGTAGTGGGGAAGCTTTTAGAAACGATAGTCAGGGACAAAGTTAACAGTCACTTGGACATGTCTGGATTAATTAAGGAAAACCAACACGGATTTGTTAAAGGCAAATCATGTTTAACTAACTTGATTGAGTTTTTTGATGAGGTAACAGAGAGGGTTGATGAGGGTAACGCGGTTGACGTGGTGTATATGGACTGCCACATAATAGGCTTGCCAGCAAAGTTGAAGCCCATGGAATAAAAGGGACAGTGGCAGCATGGATACGAAATTGGCTAAGTGACAGGAAACAGAGAGTACTGGTGAACGGTTGTTTTTCGGACTGGAGGAAGGCATACAGTGGAGTTCCCCAGGGGTCGGTACGAGGACCATTGTTTTTCTTGATATATATTAATGACTTGGTCTTGGGTGTACAGGGCACAATTTCAAAATTTGCAGATGATACAAAACTTGGAAGTATAGTGAACAGTGAGGAGGAGAATGATAGACTTCAAGAGGACATAGACAGGCTGGTGAAACGGGCGGACACGTGGCAGATGAAATTTAACGCAGAAAAGTGTGAAGTGATCCATTTTGTTCGGAAGAATGAGGAGAGGCAATATAAACTAAAGGGTACAATCCTGAAGGGGATGTATAAACAGAGAGACCTGGGGAATCAAGGCTGTTAAAAAAGCATACGGGATCCTGGGCTTCATAAATAGAGGCATCGAGAACAAAAGCAAGACAGTTATGATAAACTTGTATAAAACACTGGTTTGGCCTCAACTGGAGTATTGTGTCCAATTCTGGGCACCGCACTTTAGGAAGGATGTGAAGGCCTTAGAGAGGGTGCAGAAAAGATTTATGAGAATGATTCCAGGGATGAGGGACTTCAGTTATGTGGATAGACTGGAGAAGCTGGGGTTGTTCTTAGAGCAGAGAAAGTTGAGAGGAGATTAGATCGAGGTGTTCAAAATCATGAGGGGTCTGGACAGAGTAGATAGAGAGAAACTGTTCCCATTGGCCGAAGGGTCGAGAACCAGAGGACACAGATTTAAGGTGATTGGCAGAAGAACCAAAGGCAACATGAGGAAAAACTTGTTTACGCAGCGAGTGGTGAGGATCTGGAATGCACTGCCTGAGAGGGTGGTGGAGACAGATTCAATCACTGCTTTCAAAAGGGAGTTGGATAAGTACCTGAAGGAAAACAATTTGCAGGGCTACGGGGAAAGGGCGGGAAAGTGGGACTAGCTGAAGTGCTCTAGCAGAGAGCCGGCACAGGCTCGACGGGCCGAATGGCTGCCTTCTGTGCTGTAACCATTCTATGATTCTATTCTATGATTTGCTGCTAAAAGCTTTCTTCTAAGCTTTATTAAGAATGAATTGCATCGAATGAGAAGATGAGTCATCAGTGCCAGAGGAGCTGGGGGTGGGAGATCCGTGATTAGTGCAGGATAGTTTCCACCTTTCCCCATTGGTAGTTCTGCTCTAATCTTGGCCGGCAGTGAGTTGAAGAATGGCGCAGACTGATCGGGTTCAGCAAACCCATTTATAAAGCTGGTGAATAAAATGGTTGTGTGTTACAGCCTCGTATTTCTCATTAAATGGCAGAGCTCTCCAGAGCCCTCAGTCACACCCTCTCTCTCTGAGGCAAAGGAGCTCTTTGGATGTTTTGCAAACATATTTGCCTGACAAATTCTAAAAATGTTTGTATTTGGTTTAGTATATTGTGAAAGGGTTGACTGGGCAGGGACTGAATCACACAGGAGGCAGAGCCTGGACTTGTGCTGGATCAGTTCCAGTGTTTGGCTCCCAGTGTAACTTGAGTTTTGTGGCAGTATTTTTCAGTAGGTGGTCCATTGTCTATGAGCAGAGATTAGGTGGCTCCCTCGGTGCTGCCAGTTGATATTGATGAGCTCCATCCTGTCAGTGAAGTGCAGGTATGTCAGCAGGTGACATTGCTCCAGGATTTCTTTCCAATTTTTTCCCCTCCAGCCTTTTGGACAAATCGGGGTTTTTTTCAGGAGGCTATGCAGAAACTTCTGTGTCTGCACTGTGCTTCCATGTTTTATAGGAACATAGGAAACAAGGAGTGAGGGTAGGTTGTTGGGCCCACGGAGCCTCCACTGCATTTTGTTAGCCGGCAAGTAACCTCTTTTGGACTGGGAAAACATGGTAATCTTAGACACTGTGTCACACTCACTCCCAGTGTCCACACTCACTCCCAGTGTCCACACTCACTCCCAGTGTCCACACTGTGTCACACTCACTCCTAGTGTTCACACTCACTCCCAGTGTCCACACTCACTCCCAGTGTCCACACTGTGTCACACTCACTCCCAGTGTTACACTGTGTCACACTCACTCCCAGTGTCCACACTCACTCCCAGTGTCCACACTGTGTCACACTCACTCCCAGTGTCCACACTGTGTCACACTCACTCCCAGTGTCCACACTCACGCCCAGTGTCCACACTGTGTCACACTCACTCCCAGTGTCCACACTCACTCCCAGTGTTCACACTGTGTCACACTCACTCCCAGTGTCCACACTCACTCCCAGTGTCCACACTCACTCCCAGTGTCCACACTGTGTCACACTCACTCCCAGTGTCCACACTCACTCCCAGTGTCCACACTGTGTCACACTCACTCCCAGTGTTACACTGTCACACTCACTCCCAGTGTTCACACTCACTCCCAGTGTCCACACTGTGTCACACTCACTCCCAGTGTTACACTGTCACACTCACTCCCAGTGTTCACACTCACTCCCAGTGTCCACACTGTGTCCCACTCAATCCCAGTGTCCACACTCACTCCCAGTGTCCACACTTACTGCCAGTGTTACACCGTGTCACACTCACTCCCAGTGTTACACTGCATTGCACTCACTCCCAGTGTTCATACTCACTCCCAGTGTTCATACTGTCGCACTCACTCCCAGTGTTCACACTGTGTCACACTCATTCCCAGTGTTCACACTGTGTCACACTCACTCCCAGTGTTCACACTGTGTCACACTCAATCCCAGTGTCCACACTCACTCCCAGTGTCCACACTTACTCCCAGTGTTCATACTGTCGCACTCACTCCCAGTGTTCATACTGTCGCACTCACTCCCAGTGTTCACACTGTGTCACACTCATTCCCAGTCTTCACACTGTGTCACACTCACTCCCAGTGTTCACACTGTGTCACACTCACTCCCAGTGTTCACACTCACTCCCAGTGTCCACATTCACTCCCAGTGTTCACACTGTGTCACACTCACTCCCAGTGTTCACACTTACTCCCAGTGTTACACTGAGTCACACTCAATCCCAGTGTTCACATTGTGTCACACTCACCCCCAGTGTTCACACTCACTCCCAGTGTTCACACTGTGTCACACTCAATCCCAGTGTTCACATTATGTCAAACTCACTCCCAGTGTTCACATTCATTCCCAGTGTCCACACTCACTCCCAGTGTTCACACTGTGTCACACTCACTCCCAGTGTCCACACTTATTCCTAGTGTTACACTGTGTCACACTCACTCCTAGTGTTCACACTGTGTCACACTCACTCCCAGTGTTCACACTGTGTCACACTCAATCCCAGTGTCCACACTCACTCCCAGTGTTCACACTGTGTCACACTCACTCCCAGTGTCCACACTCACTCCGTGTTCACACTGTGTCACACTCACTCCCAGTGTACACACTGTGTCACACTCACTCCCAGTGTTCGCACTCACTCCCATTGTTCACACTGTCACACTCACTCCCAGTGTCCACACTCACTCCCAGTGTTATACTGTGTCACACTCACTCCCAGTGTTCACACTCACTCCCAGTGTTCACACTGTGTCACACGCAATCCCAGTGTTCACATTGTGTCACACTCACTCCCAGTGTTCACACTGTGTCACACTCACTCCCAGTGTTCACACTGTGTCACACTCACTCCCAGTGTTCACACTGTGTCGCACTCACTCCCAGTGTCCACACTCACTCCCAGTGTTACACTGTGTCGCACTTACTCCCAGTGTTCGCACTCACTCCCAGTGGTCACATGGTGTCACACTCACTCCCAGTGTCCACACTCACTCCCAGTGTTCACACTGTGTCACACGCAATCCCAGTGTTCACATTGTGTCACACTCACCCCCAGTGTTCACACTCACTCCCAGTGTTCACACTGTGTCACACTCAACCCCAGTGTTCACATTGTGTCACACTCACTCCCAGTGTTCACACTCACTCCCAGTGTCCACACTCACTCCTAGGACTCGATTTTGTCATTGGGGCGGGCTGGAGGCGTGTCAGCCGCTTTTCATGTTAGCCACCCGACTCCAGTTTGATGTGGGAAAAATATGTGATTTTCACCTAATTGGGCAATTGATTTCCAGCGTGTGGGAACCCCTGGCCCACTTAGTCTTTCCATCCTAAAAGTCGCCTCCGATGACATCATCAGTGCTGGTGGATTTAAGGCCTGCAAGCAGCCTTGCTTCTTCTGCAGACTGCAAACCTTATGCCCTTTGCTGTGATAGATTCCTCCAGCCAATATGTCCAGCAGTAGGCCAAAGTCTGCACCAAGATTCGATGACGCCACCCTGCAAGCTCTGGTGGAGGGAGCAAGAGGAAATAAGAAGGTGCTCTTCCCTTCCTCAGGGAGGAAGAAACTTCCCCAGCAGACGAAAGCTGTGTGGATGCAAGTGGCCCAGGAGGTCAACTCTTTGTCTATGTGCCACAGAACCTGGCTGCAGTGCAGGAAGAGGTTTCATGACCTTCTGTGCACTGGAAAGGTGAGTATGACTTTCCCATCACCCTCAATCTGATTCCCATTGCCTCTCCTCACCAGCACTCAGCTTTGACAACCTCTTCCTCCACTTGACACTGACATCCCTGCACCCTTACCCATTCCCTCTCTCTCTATGGTCACATTCACCCAACTATTCGACTATGCAGCCCTCACACTCCCTATCGCTGTGATGCTATGAAAACAACTTACAACACACAGGGAGGGCCCTTGGTCTTGCCACCTCACTCCATCTTTGTCTCCTTCTAACCATCTATGCTATGGATTCTCTACACTCACTCCTTCATTCTCACTCAAACCCCACTTGTGTCCCTCATTGCAGGAAAAGAGAGCTCACAATAAGAGGGAAAGAGCGAGGACAGGAGGAGGGCCACCCTCAGTAGCCCAGCTCACCCCCTGGGAGGATGCGGCCCTGGAGATGGTGGGAGTGGAGGACGGTGCGCAAGTGGGGGACGGACAGACGGGTGCATCACAGCAAGCTGGTGACAGAATAGTTTTTCATCTCTCTCAATGACATTGCATGAGTCACTGATAATGATTCTGAAGCTCTAACAGATGGACTTATGATCATCTGCAATATGCAATGTGTGACGTAAGAAAACTACTAGGCACTTGGTCTAAGCGTTAAACAAAGCTTTAATCAACTGTTTTACAACATGGAGGTCTAGTTGTGTCCTTCACTAGTTCCTGTTAAGAATGCCCTGCGCAAGCTGGGCCTGTGCCCGAGTATTTATACTGTCCCTGGACAGCGCCACCCGTAGGCCGCTCAGTATTATTTCATAAGTCTTTCTTTCATGAATGACTGATTCATGCCAATGTGCATGTAACCTTGGCCTCACATCCCTGACTCTTTACTCCCCCACAGGACCATCGAAAGCCCCCATCCCCACTATCCAGGAGGAACAGCCTGAGCCTCCAGACTCCTCAGAGGAAGCTGCAACCTCTGAGGGCGCAGCGTCAGCAGAATTCAGCGCACCCAGCACCAGCGCAGACACTCACACCTCGGTGGTACCTTTGCGATACAGTGCAGCGTTATCACCTGGTGTATCACAGCTCACAAGTGAGCATCAGCAGATGGTGGAGACAGGGACAGCAGTGGAGAGTCCTAGTCGGAGGGCGCAGGACTCTGCCAGCTCGGCTCAGCTGCATGTCGACCCTCTGCCTCCAGGTCCATCCAGAAGCAGAGCGGTGCTGGAACTCAAGATTCAAGATTCTTTATTTACCATATGTAACTAGAACAATGGAATGCTTACTCCCCAATCACTCCCACAATAAAGCTGTGGGAGCTCACAGAGACACGTCAGCTATTTTTACAGCGCCGTGTTCAGAAAGTCAATTCTTTGGCATCCAGCGGCAGTGGGAGCACGATGTCCCTCAGCCACTCCGTCCTCCTCACTGTTGCCGGCTCAGCTCCACGTGCGGTGGCCTGCTTCTCCCGCTCACCCTCTGGCCACCATTCCCAGCTCCCCTCCTCCCAGTCGGACTGCGAGTCGTCGAGTCTGCTGCTGCGTCCCGATGCGCTGCGCTCCTCCGCCCGACTCGCCCAACACATCCTCCGGTCGCCGCGGCCTCCACCTCACCGTCGCCGTCCAGGAAGAGGTGCAGGAGTCTCTGGCAGGTTTTGTCTCCAGGGTCGCTGCGAGTGTGGAGCGAATGGAGGAGTCCATCGCTAACATGAGCAGAGCCTTTGTGGAGGCGTCGGCGCATGAACGCATCACCACGGAAAGGATGGCAACCTCCGTGGAAAGGGTGGCTACCGTAGAGGAGAGGATGGCTACAGCCATGGAGGAGCTTAGCCGCCAGGGTCGTGAAAACATGGTCACTGTTCAGAATAGACTGATATCTCTTGAGGAGCGATGGTCAGTGTCATGAATCTTATCATGACTCATAAAGTAACACTGGGCGGCCAGCTGGTGGCGCCATCCAAAGAGTATAAATACTCGGGCGTGGGCCCAGCTTGCTCAGGATGTTTCTGTAACCAGGAACTAGTGATGTAACTAGAATCTCATGGTTGTGAAACAGTTGATTAAAGCCTTGTTTTATACTCAAACCAAGCACTCAGTAGTCTCTTTACATCAGGCAGCTATTGAGCAAACAAACCAGACCTTCAGGCAAGTCCTCGGGAGTAGGACTTCCAGTACAGAAACAGGTCCTCATGGCCCCCCTGAATTGCAGCAAGGTGCTGTCAAGCAACTTGCTAGCTCTGAAGTGGGGCTGACCCATGAGAGGGATGTTGGTGGCGTACAACAAGGAAGTGGGGGCTCCTGTCTAAGTGCTCACACGACCATGCCACTGCAGAGCCCCACCAGAGTCCCCACCCAACTGAGATGGGCGTCTCAGCCCCTGCACAGCCGCAGGAGCAGCAGACTGTTGCCGAGCCCTCACAGGTTCGCAATCCCAGAGGACGCCCGCCAAAGGTGTCGAGACAGGAGCAGCAAGAAAGTGAGCAAGGGGCCTCCACATCTGCTGAAGCCACAGGGGAAGCACCACATAGGAGCACGCGTAAGAGGAAGATAATGCACAAGGGTAGTCACTTGGGCGTAATGTTGTGTTTATTTTTTAAATGCCATCACTTGCTTATTGTCATAAAAAATTCTGATGGCAAACTGTTGCAGTTGTGGCGTGTGTCATTTCGCAAATGGGACTTCCACATTGAGGGCTTAGGGCAACTTGCAATTGTCAGTATGGCGGTCAGAGTGATAGGAATCCGTAGGTTCTTGGCCATTGTCGATGGTCTGATAAGAATGTGCGAGGTAAAAGTGTTTGATTGTGCAGGCTAAGCAAATCTGGCCAAGATGAGTGCCTCCCTTGCATCCCGGGCAGCAATGTGGTCGCGTGCTGGCACCTTCTGGCCTGTGCAGCTTCAGGTGGGTGAGCAGCAGCTTGGAGCTCCTGCTGTTGCTCCTGCAGTTGGTACTGCTGTTGTTCAGGGTTCTGCTGCTGCCGCGGCTGGTCTTCGTCCAAATCTGATGTCCAGGAGGAAAGGAAATAAATGGATCCCATTCTTCTGGTATATACCTCAGTTGAGGAAGCGCTCAGTCAAGGTGGGGAGAGGGGTTTCTCAGGAGGTCACACTGGAGATGGGTGTCAGGCTCTAAACTTCCACAACAATGAGTAGGCCTGTTAAAAGTTCCCCCAAACCTGAGACAACAAAGTTCTGCCACCTGCAAATAATGATTGGTGAAAACTCCTTTTTAATGGTGGAGCTGCAGCGGTTAATAAGCAATCCACTTGTGCTGCCGCCAGGTTTCACTGGCGTTTTTCAGAGGAGGCGTGCAGCACGTGGGAAAACTGTTAAAATCAGAAAGGCCTCTCAAAATGGGATTATAGAGGCACTTAACTGGTTGTTAAGGGCCTATCCCGCCTCTTGGAGGCGGGATGGAGACGGGGGTCAGAAAACTCGCATGTGGGAAAATTGCTCGGTGGCGGGATCGGGCCCACCCGCCAGTTTTTGCGATTTTAACACCTCACACGCCTCCAATCCCACCTCTTCGGGCCTGGCAAAATCGAGCCCCTAGTGTTCACACTGTGTGACACTCACTCCCAGTGTCCACACTCACTCCCAGTGTTCACACTGTGTTCACACTCACTCCTAGGATAGTGTCGAGCTGTAACACTGGGGCTCTGCTCCAGTAGCCCTGGCATGAACCTTCTGAGATGATCCCTGAACGCTCGGCAGTTCAGTTCCTCAGGGAAACTCTGCCGTGCAAATGTTGTCATTTTTGTCACATGTACAATGTCATGAAGAGCTGCAGCCTGATTTCTGGAACCAACACTGGTCCCAGCCTAAGGGTTACCTGCCCACTGAAAGGGTGTGCTATGTAAAGAGCTCGGGCACTGCGAGGCCTGAGTCAGCAGATTGGGACGGTAAAGCAACTTCGAGATAGCAATTTACGCTCTTGTTAAGAGGCATTTTATTTTCGTGTTTTCCTGCTATTTGTGGTTGCTGGGAGGACACCATCGCATGGTGCAGGATGGGTGTGCCCTTTGGGATCCCCTTTACATGTGTTACATGGTGGAGGATGAGCAGGAAGTACTGCAGGATATTTGTCTGCAAGTTGCAGCCGTCCTCAAGCTTCTTCGTGCCCCCACCGGCCCGCTCAAGGTCCCAAGATGCTTAAGCCTTTAAGACCTGCAGCAGTGCCCTGTGCTCGATACACAATGCTCATGACATGCAAATTAGCCCTAAGAGAAGATCCAGCCACAGAGGGGTGATGTGAGGCACAGCACTATTCCTGTGCACATATTAAACAGGCCCAACAAAACCAGTCCTTGGTACTCCACAGACTGACAGGCACTGTACATGCAGGCCGGTATTCCCAGCACCATCCTGCACTGGCCACGGAAATGGAGAGGGTTGAATTTTGAGGTACTGATTATCAACATAAAGATTCTTTGCAGGAAGTACAGAGCTTGGAAATCTCGTAAGCTGCAACACCTGCAGAGCAGCAGAAAGTGCTTCTCTCTTCTGTGTGATCCCCAACTCCCTCCTCTACACACACAGCAGTCAGAGAGGGCGTTAAATCTTTGGAGCAGCTATAACTTCTCAGCAGGACCAGACAAACCTTCCCGTGAAGCATGAGTCATTCTGTTCAAGCAGTGTCACTCCAGACAGCAGCTGTCAACAGACAAGTGAGGGGCATGTTAGTAAATGTTTCATCAATGGGATTCTGTATAGAAAGAGATGAGTGACAAATCAGTATACTCTTGCTTTCTCAGAGCCAGAAAGGTTAAAATTTACCACATATTTCCTTCTAGAGTTTTTCACTAAATTAACGTATCCACTTTTCAATGGAGCAACTGTCAGACTCACTTCTCCTGCTTTCCATTCTTGATGGACATGAGCTTCTCAAGTCACCTTCATGAGCTTTATTGTTTGAGCTTTTATAACTCACCATGAATATATTAAAATCGGGGTCCGATGACGCAATTAGGACCCTGAGCCATTTTAACTAAACATCCCTAGAGTTCCCCCCATTCCTGCCCAGGCACTCCCAGTGCCAGACCCTCCACTAAAACCCAGTGGCAATGGATCCAGGACCACAATAAGCCCGGAAAATTAAGTAATTTTTAATGTTATTGTTGGGCCAGGAGGTGCAGGAGTGACCTCCGGCCCCCGCCAGGGAACCTTGGACCTCCCCTGCCCTAGGCTTCCCTCCCCTCTTCCTCAGCCCCTTCCTAAGCACTTATCTGACTTCCAGGGACTGTTCCTTCGGGTCCCTGGCTGCAGCCGCCCAAAATCCTGCTCCTGATCGGACCAGCTATTGCTTCCCGCTGGGTTCGGACGGGAAACCATCAGGGCCGTGGAGATGAGGCTCGGGAGTTCAAATGTCCCGCGGAGGGCCAACTCTTTCCCATTTACCTCGGCACCCTCACACGACTTCCGCTCCCGCTGGGTGTTAAACTCCTCCAGCCTCTTAATCCAAATGATTCCCTTTATTTCTTTTGTGCCTGACAATTTATGGACTTTAAAGAAATAGTGTAGACCATTAATAATTAACTTTTAGTATAGATGAGAGTACCTAAGAGGCATTACTTATTCATTAATACCCCCGATCGTCCTGCTGTATTAAGCATTCTTTTCTCCCTTTGTCACACCTGTTCACAATCTACGTGCCATCCTCTGTCCAGTCACCTCCCATTTTTCTCTTCATTTGCTTCCCAGGAGGCGTGTGACTACAGCCCCATGGTGATGCAGCCTCCTATTATCATTTTTTTCACCCCTATGTATGAAAGTACCAGATTTCTGCTCAGTATCTTCCCTCAGCCACATCATGGTTAGAAACACATCCCACAGAACAAACACAAAGCACTGCCACTAAATTGCAGACTTCGCAACATCATCATTAATGAGTGAATTCTGTTCTGACAGTCCTACTTTAAAAGAAGCGACTGCACATTGAAAGTTCACACACTAAGCAGCTTTGAAGGATATTTACAATCGATTGCAGCACCAGAATACTAGCAAAGCAATTCTCTTAATTGTGAGATAGCCAATAGGCCTTAACGTGTGCCAGAGTCGAGCTAGAACTCATCTTCCTGACACTCTTACTTTTTTGACTCTGCAGGTACACATATTAATACAATGGATCGGTTGGACTGAAAACTGCATGCAGGATGTTAGAGTCATAGGCCTAGAAATTGGGTTGGTAGCGCCGGCGCTGAGCGCCTAAAGAGACCTAGAATTGGGGCGAAGCCCTATGTTGGGGCGGACGCTATGAAGATAGCGCCAACTCAGATATTGACTATACATTTAGCGCCTGCGCAAAGTGTTTGCGCGCGAGCGCAAGCGGCTCATGACGTCATTTCAGTGTGCAGCGCCTTTTAGGAGCGCCTGAGCGCATATTGGGTGGCGCCCGGAGCCTTAGCGCCCAGCGCTATTAGTGACAGTTCGAGGGAGGGCTAACAGGCCCTTCTCGGAGTAGGGGGGCGCTATTTAAAGGGGACAGCTCTAGTGCAGAATCTTCTGCCACTTGGACTGCTCATTGCGATCGCTGCTAGAGAGAGTTGGCGAGCTAATGTGGAGCGGAGTTCTGGGAATTAAGCTTTACAGTACTTGGGACCTTCAACCCTGTCCGAAGCACTTGCAGCACTACACCTAAAAGCCTTTTGACCAACTGGCATCGGAATGGGAGCTTGTTTGGAGGGCGACGGCCTCATCGCCCAACACTGTGAAGGGGCAGAGAGACGGCGGGAGAGAGGGCCGGGATTGGCCAGAAGGAGGAGGGGCAATGGAGGTCGGCCAATCCGACGGGATGCTGCGAGGGTCTTCAGGCAGCAGGTGACAAGCCTTGACATGTCGGAGGAGCAGTGTTTGGAAAGGCTCCGAATCTGGAGGGACATTGTTACTGATCTGTGCCACCTGCTTGGTCAGGATCTGCAGCCGCGTGAACGCTGCAGAACCTCTCTGTCCATGATGGCTAAACTGACTGATGGCCTCCATTTTTATGCCAACGGATCCTTTCAGTCAGCCATTGGGGACAATGCGACTGCCACTCAGGCTGCAGTCCACTGTTGCATCCGGCAAGTGACAGATGCCCTTTATAGGCGAACGCGTCAATTCATAACCTTCCCTCGAACCCTGCACAAGCAGGCGGAGGAGGAGGAGTATGAGGAGGAAGAGCAGGCGGAGGAGGAGGAGGAGGGGGAGGAGGAAGATGGAAGGGCTGCTGAAAGTGGAAGGTCCATACGTCAGAGGCTCCTCTGGACTCCTGTCGACACCCCTGTGGCGGAATGATGAGAGTCTTAACTCATGCGCACTTTGGATGTTTGAGGGCCTCTGAATGCCAGCATCACTGAAAGTAGTCACATGCACCATGCCACATTGAAACTTCTGTTTATAGGCACAAAAGTCTTTCATTACAGCTAAACAACATCATGTCAGCAGAAACCATAACTTTAAAAAAAACTGTGACCTGTTCGGCAAAGCCGCAAAACTCAACCAACCTTCTGCAAATATCACAGCAGGTGAGGGTGTCCTTGAATTTGGACAAACAAACGTCTCAGCACCTCCCTCTACAACTGGCCCCTTGAGGGAGAACGACTTCTCTTTTGCGCCCGGCCCCTTCCCTCCCTGCTGCTCCTCCGTAATTGGACCCCAGTGGCGGGCTCAAGGCTGGGGGACGCCTCCTGACTGTCTGGAAGCGCAGAAGCCCCTGAGGGACGGCCTGGCCGACCTCTGGGCTTGGAGGGTGCGGACGCAGGATGCTTGCTGTGACCATGGCTGGAAGCAGTGTGGCCTGCAGGTGGTGGCAGCTGCAATGCAGGCGTCCCAGCGCTGGCATGTGCAATGGTCTCCTGCCGAGAGAGGACACCTGCACCATGGTCGGATGACACACTGGCTATCTGAGGGGAGCGGCTCGGCTCATCCGCCACAATCGCATGCTCCACTGATTCCTGGCCTTGTACGGGAGTGGAAGGGCCCGGGGTGATCCTGTCTGATGCAGAGAGGGTGGCTGCAGTGAGAGATCGCGTTGCGTCAATCTGGCTGTGGAGGAGCCCAGCAAGTGACTGCGTGGCAACAGTGAGGACCTGTGTGCCAGGTGCCAGTGCTTCGGAGAAGGCCTGGACAGTTCTTCCCATAGCTTCGGACAAGCCAGGTGCTGACCGCTCCACTGCCTCGGACAAGCCCTGCACAGACCTTTCCAGGGATTGTCCGAAGCCCTGAACAGTCCTTTCCATAGCCGACTCAAAGCCGTGGACAGTCCTCTCCATTGTAGGGCCGAAGCCCTGGATAGTCCTGTCCATTGTTGCCCCGAAGCCATGGATAGACCTGTCCATTGTTTCCCCGAACACCTGGAGAGTCCTCTCCATTGTTGCCCCAAAGCCCTGCAGAGTCCTCTCCATTGTTGCCCCGAAGTCCAACATACTCCTAGCCAATGAGTCTACTGACTCAGGCATCTTCTCCACTGCAGCCATCAGCTCCGTGTGTCTGAGCCGGGCCTGTTTGCTCATCTCAGCCAGGCGACGGACCTCATCTGCACTCTGTGCAGCAGTCATAACGACCTGCCTTGCCCTGCGGGGAGACGGTGGCCGCACTTGCCTATCCCCCGTGCGTGGCTGCATGCCGCTTGGTCTGGCAACTGGTTCATCCTCAGAGCCCCCACCCCCTCCCCTCCAGGGGACTACTATCCCCAGTCTGTAGATGTGTCAGCTCCCCGGATTCGGCTGGTCTGGATTCCTCCTGGTCCTCGCCTCCGGTGGCACTGGCAGCTTCAGCGCGTTGAACCCGAGTTGGTGCTGCTTCATCTGAAAGTGGGAGGTGGAAGAGTGGCTTTAGTAAAAGGACAGCTTTGCTGAAAGGTATACCAGATTGCGGCAAGGCTCTGACATGGCTGCACACTGAGGATGCATGCTGGCGGGGGGACCAAGTGGAAGGCAACAGGTGAAAAAGCTGAGAGTCTTACCCTCGCTGTCGGTAATGGGGTCGGCAGATGCAGTGGTCACAGGACCAGACAGACGTCCTCCAAGTATCTGGTGCACTCTCTCCTCCAGATCCGTGAGAGTGACCACTTGTGGAGGTCCGCCACCGGTTCGACGCTGCTCCTTCCGAATCATCGCCAGCTTGGACTGCAGGGGAAATAAGGGGAAGTTCTGTAACATGATGCCTTGAGACCTCATCGCATGCCCCCCATGGTGCAAGAGCCCTTACATGAGGCCTTGAGACCTCATCGCATGCCTCCCATGGTGCAAGAGCCCTTACAGGAGGCCTTGAGACATCTGTCCATGTGTGTGGCCAGAAAGGGCCATGGATGCTTGCTGACAGATGGCCATTGGGGCATCATGGCAACAGGGTGGCTGAAGTCAGATGCAGGGAAGCACAAGTTTGGTAAACCATCACTCACCCTAACGATCCGTGTGAGGTCGTTGAATTTCTTCCTGCACTGAACAGGGGTCCTGGTCGCCATGCTGCTGGAGTTGACCCTCACAGCAACCTCCCTCCAAGATCGTCGGTAAGCCTTCTGATTCGGCCTCTTGCCATTATCCGGATACAGGACCTCTCGACGGTGTTCAACTGCAGCCACCAAGTGGTCCAGGGCCTCAGTGCTGAAGCGCTCTGCTCTCTGTCTAACCTTCTCCATGATGAACAAGTTTGTACCGCCAGACAAGGGCGAGCGCCGAATCTGAGGCCTACAGGGTGTTGAAGCTCAGACTGACTGACCCACCCCTTTAAGAGCCGGCCGGCGCCTGGAGGTCTCGTGCTTTCCCGTAATTGAGTTCACCTGCGCTGCACCCGTCCGCGTCGATATTGAGTAGTGCCTGACCTTTTGCGCCTTATGAGCACCGTGCAATGGCTGATTTAGCGCCTCAATCCCCTTTGGGGGCGATGCAACCCAATATCGCGCCAGGCGGCGATAAGTTTCATCTGGCTATAAACTTTGCGCATCGCCAGTTCTAATGCCTCAAGCGGGGCTATACCCAATTTCTAGGCCATAGAATCATAGAATGGTTACAGCACGGAAGGCGGCCATTTGGCCTGTCGAGCCCATGCCGGCTCTCTGCTAGAGCACCTCAGCGAGTCCCACTCCCCCGCCCTTTCCTCGTAGCCCTTCAAATTGTTTTCCTTCAGGTACTTATCCAACTCCCTTTTGAAAGCCATGATTGAGTCTGCCTCCACCACCCTTTCAGGCATTGCATTCCAGATCCTAACCACTCGCTGAGTAAAAAGATTTCCCTCATGTCGCCTTTGATCCTTCTGCCAATCACCTTCAATCTGTGTCCTCTGGTTCTTGAACCTTCAGCCAATGGGAACAGTTTCTCTCTATCTACTCTGTCCAGACCCCTCATGATTTTGAACACCTCTATCAAATCTCTCAATCTTCTCTGCACTAAGGAGAACAACCAGCTTCTGCAGTCTATCCGCGTAACTGAAGTCCCTCATCCCTGGAATCATTCTCGTAAATCTTTTCTGCACCCTCTCTAAGGCCTTCACATCCTTCCTAAAGTGCACTGCCCAGAATTGGACACAGTACTCCAGTTGAGGCCGAACTAGTGTTTTATACAGGTTCATCATAATTTCCACGCATTTTTACTCTATACCTCTATTCATGAAGCCCAGGATCCCGTATCCTTTTTTAACTGCTTTCTCAACCTGCCCTGCCTCCTTCAACGATTTGTGCACATATACCCCTAGGTCTCTCTGTTCATGCAGCCCCTTTAGGATTGCACCCTTTAGTTTATATTTCCTCTCTTCATTCTTTCTACCAAAATGTATCACTGCGCACTTTTCTGCATTAAATTTCATCAGCCATGGGTCCGCCCATTCCACCAGTCTGTCTATGTCCTCTTGAAGTCACTATCATAGTCATAGAGTCATAGAGTTTTACAGCACAGAAAGAGGCCCTTCGGCCCATCGTGTCCACGCCGCCCATCCACCCCTGTCCTGTCTAATCCCATTTTCCAGCATTTGGTCCATAGCCTTGTATGCAATGGCATTTCAAGTGCTCATCCAAATGCTTCTTGAATGTTGTGAGGGTTCCTGCCTCTACCACCCTTTCAGGCAGTGAGTTCCAGATTCCAACCACCCTCTGGGTGAAAAAGTTCCTCCTCAAATCCCCTCTAAATCTCCTGCCCCTTACCCTGAATCTATGCCCCCTTGTTATTGACCCCCCTACTAAGGGGAAAAGTTCCTCTTTATCTACCCTATCTATGCCCCTCATCATTTTGTACACCTCAATCAGGTCCCCCCTCAGCCTTCTTTGCTCCAAGGAAAACAACCCCAGCCTGTTTAGTCTTTCTTCATAGCTGAGGCGCTCCATCCCAGGTAACATCCTGGTGAATCTTCTCTGCACCCTCTCCAAAGCAATCACATCCTCCTCACTGTTTGCTATCCTTCCAAGTTTTGTGTCATCTGCAGATTTTGAAATTGTGCCCTGTACACCCACACCCAAGTCATTAATATACATCAAGAAAAGCAGTGGTCCTAGAACCGACCCCTGGGGAACACCACTGTATACCTTCCTCCATTTACCAGTACTCTCTGTTTCCTGTCACCTAGCCAATTTCGTATCCATGTTGCCACTGTCCCTTTTATTCCATGGGCTTCAACTTTGCTGGCAAGCCTATTATGTGGCACTTATCAAACGCCTTTTGGAAATCTATGTACACTACATCAACCGCATTGCCCTCATCAACCCTCTCTGTTATCTCATCAAAAAACTCGATCAAGTTGGTTAAACATGATTTGCCTTTAACAAATCAGTGCTGGCTTTCCTTAATCAATCCACACTTGTCCAAGTGACTATTAATTTTGAGTCAGTGAAAGAACAGAAAAAATTTGGCTTTATATAGAACATTTTATGGCCTCATGGTGTCCCAAAGCACTTCAAAGCCAATGAATAACTTTTGAAATGTAGTCACTGTTGTAATGTAGGCAAGTGGAGCAGCCAATGTTTGTGCAGCAAATTCCCACAAGCAGCAATGAGATATATGACCAGTTAATCTATTTTGGTGGTGTTGGTTGAGGGTTACGTGTTGGACAGGACATCTGAAGAAGTTCCCTGATCTTCCAGTCGTGCCATGGGATCTTTCATATCCACCCGAGTTGTCAGATGGGGCCTCAATTTCATGTCACATTCAAAAGATGTCACCTGCACCAAGGTAGCACTCTCTCAGTACTATCCTGGAGTGTCAACCTAGACTAGGTGCTCAAGTCCCTGGAGTGGGGCTTGAACCCACGGTTTTCTGACAGAGTTAAGAGTGCTACCACTAGCACAGACTGAAGCGCACTGCAGTAACACTGTCCATGGGACTGAGTGATGAGTGCTGCAAATGGCTGGCAGTCCATACTGCTGGATCTTGTGTGGAAAATATAACTGAGATTGGATGGATTCATGCAGCAGCCTTGGGGCACTCTGAGAATGATGAAGAATGCCCCTGAGAGATTGTTTCTGTATAATGCATCCTTTTCAACTGAGCTTTGCAAATAAATTAAAAAGTTGAATCATGGGGCATTGACTGATATTGCAGTTGAACAACCAAGTAAAAGTATTCTAGCTTTCACTTAGTTCCTAATGGAAATCGGGGTGTGGAGTAGACCCTTTGTACCCCATTACAGCATGTGTAAATAGTTTAATATTTCAACATCTAGTGCAGGGTACATCAATACTGCAAAAATTCACCCTCTCATTACAGGGGGTGTGGTTTCTGTAAAATTACAATTCCTTCATTGTAGGATACAAGGATACTAATATTACAACCCCATTACTGGGTGTGTGGATTCTATAACATTCCAACTGTTCATTACATATGTGTGGATATTGGAATATTCCAATACCCATTACTTGGTACACGTTTTCTGTAACATACCAACCCCATTGCAAAGTGTACAGATCCTGTAATGTCCTACGATTGCAGAGTCCATGTATTCTGTAACAATCATATCGACACCATAGCTACAAGAGCAGGCAGGGGTTGGGTATTCTGCGACGCGGAGTTCACCACCTGACCCCTCAAAGTCTCCCCACCATCTAAAAGGCTCAAGTCAGAATTCAGATAAAATAGTTATCACTCTCTTAGAAGAATGCAGCCACGACAACACTCAGAAAGTTCAACACCATCCATGACAGAACTTGATCGCTGGATAAACTGGACTCGGTGGCCCTGAAGTTCCATGGCAGATGACCTCAACGATTGTGTTGGGCTCACACCTACCCCAGCCCTCCTGTGGGGTTACCCTGGCCCCTTTTACCCTTACCCCAGTTCCAACCCACAGCCTGTCATTTGCCTTTTAAGGGGCAGATGGAGTTCTGCCCCAGTGCAGACATGGCAGAGCTGCAGAGTAACTGGGTCTTCCCCGTTTCCTCGGGGGTTCCACCAGTTTCCAGCTGCAGATCGGTAGAATCCCCATGGAATTTTCAGACCAATATCTCTGCCCTCCAGCACTGATTCACTGTGGCTGCAGTGCGGACTATCTAGAAAATGTACTACAGCAACTCAACACCGTTATTTCAGCAGCACACTCCAGGCCCATGACCGCTACCATCAATATTCTTAAGAACAAGAGTAGCAATTCTATGGAAACACCGTCACTTTCAAGTTCCCTTCAAGTCACATACCATCTTGACTTGGACACATATCAGCAGCAATCCTTCATCGTTGCTGGGTCAGTATCCTGGAATCCCCTACCTAACACCTTCATGGAAGCACCATCACCACAAGATTGCAGCCAAGCCTGGAGAAAGCTCCACCACCACCTTCTCAGGGAAACCAGGGATGGGCAATAAATGGGGCCTTGCCAGAGTCACCCACATCTCAAGAACAAACATTTAAAAAAAATTCCAACTCCTTCATTACAGGATGCATGTATTCTGTAATAGTGCAACCACCCATTACCCGGTTTCCGGATCTTGTAATATTCCAACCCCCATTGCAGAGTACAGGGATACTGCAATATTTGAACCTTGTTATGGTGTTGAATGGATAGCTCAGGATAATTCACTGATAACAGTCCCTGCTTAGTCTTGTTGGCAAGGTACAGATTGGAAACTCTCTTGGATGTGGAATTCAGGGAGCTAAGCCCATGTCAGAGGACTCCATGTCAAGCCATGCTGGAGTGACCTACCTCTGGTGATGGATCCCAATCACCAAGGCTTCTTCGGCAGCACCTCCCAAACCCGCGACCTCTACCACCTCGAAGGACAAGAACTGCAGGCACATGGGAACACCACCACCTCCAAGTTCCCCTCCAAGTCACACACCATCCTGACTTGGAAATATATCGCCGTTCCTTCATCGTTGCTGGGTCAAAATCCTGGAAGTCCCTCCCTAACAGCACTGTGGGAGCACCTTCACCACACGGACTACAGCGGTTCACCACCACCTTCTCAAGGGCAACTAGGGATGGGCAATAAATGCTGGCCAGCCTTGCCAGCAACGCTCACATCCCGAGAATGAATTAAAAAAAGCATACCAACTCCCATATTCAGCAGTTTTATTCTGGAGATTTAAAGTTCCCACCCTCCTGTTTGAAGATAGTAATCTCCCGTATATGTTAACTGTGCCAGCAATTCTTGACATTTCTCTTGCTCGACACACAAAACAAAAGCAAGGAATTGCTATGGAGTCAGGAGTAGCCCAGCATCCTTAGCTGTAGTGAAAGTTCTTTATTAAACCTGTAGAATATCCCATTTGTTACTCTGATCTAAATGTTCATTCGCAGCTTCAAATGCTGTGGTGCAGATGCTCTGTTGTGTCTTGGGATTTATTTTCTGTAGATACCACTCCCTGATTGTATTAATCTTCAATTTGTCAGCATGTTTTTATGCTCGGGGCCTTGCCATCTCCATATATTATGGAGCAGGTCCTATGTGTGGTGACAGGTTTGATGTAGCTTGACAGGCATTTGATCGATGGGCAATGAAATTATATTTTCTCAATTATTCACTACACTCCGATGCTGTCTCTTCTGTAATATTCCCTGGAGTACTTTCAATCCCACGGTCGTCACAGGGATGTTAATCTATCATCGCACTCACTCCTTGGTGAATACCTGGCCTAAGATATCATTTTATTTTTTTATGTAAAGAACCAAGCCCAGTTTTGAATTGATTTCCCTTTCTAGCCAGCCCTCATGCCTCATTTCTCCCCCCACTGCCTCACCAGCGACAATGGTAGCTGATTGTTTTGTTACCAGTGGCATTTTATGTATTATCAAAAGAGGTTGTATTGCCATGGGTCGGGAACATCAACAACAACCTGCATTTATATAGCATCTTTAACCTAGTAAAATGTCCCAAGTCGCTTTACTGAAGATATTAGGACAGGTGGCCAAAAGCTTGGTCAAAGAGGTAGGCTTTAATTATAATCAGAGAAAGTTACAGCACGGAAGGAGGCCATTCGGCCCATCGTGTCCGCGCCGGCCAACAAAGAGCTATCCAGCCTAATCCCACTTCCCAGCTCTTGGTCTGTAGCCCTGCAGGTTACACCATCCCCAGTGCACATCCAAGTACTGTTTAAATGTGGTTAGGGTTCCTGCCTCTACCACCCTTTCAGGCAGTGAGTTCCAGACCCCCACCACCCTCTGGGTGAAGAAATTTCCCCTCAAATCCCCTCTAAACCTTCCACCAATTACTTTAAATCTGTGCCCCCTAGTTTTTGACCCGTCTGCTAAGGGAAATAGGTCCTTTCCACTTTATCTAGGCCCCTCATAATTTTATATACCTCAATAAGGTCTCCCCTCAGCCTCCTCTGTTCCAAGGCAAACAAACCCAGCCTATCCAGTCTTTCCTCATAGCTAAGATTCTCTACTCCCGGCAACATCCTTGTAAATCTCCTCTGTACCCTCTCTAGTGCAGTCACATCTTTCCTGTAATGTGGTGACCAGAACTGCACACAGTACTCTAGCTGAGGTTTAACTAGTGTTTTATACAGTTGAAGCATAACCTCCCTGGCTCTTGTATTCTCTGCCACGGCTAATAAAGGCAAGCATTCTATATGCCTTCTTAACCATCTTATCTACTTGGCCTGCTACCTTCAGGGATCTGTGTGCATGCACTCCAAGGTCCCTTTGTTCCTCTACACCACTCAGTGTCCTACCATTTAATGTGTATTCCCTTTCCTTGTTAGCCCTCCCCAAATGGATTACCTCACACTTCTCCGGATTGAATTCCATTTGCCACTGTTCTGCCCACCTGACCAATTTATTGATATCTTCCTGCAGCCTGCAGCTTCCTTCTTCAGTATCAACCACACAGCCAATTTTAGTATAATCTGCAAACTTCTTAATCATACCCCCTACATTCAAGTCAAGATTGTTGATATATACCACAAAAAGCAAGGGACCTAGTACTGAGCCTGCAGAACCCCACTGGAAACAGCCTTCCAGTCACAAAAACGCCCGTCAACCATTACCCTCTGCTTCCTGTCTCCGAGCCAGTTTTGAATCCAACTTGACACTTTTACCTGTGTAAGAGCCATAAAAGCTTAAGAAAATACTTTAAAATAGTGGTTAAATGGCATAATACAGTTAATTTACCTGACCGACTTATTGTATTAAGAAACCCGCTATTTTCTTGCTCCAGTAGTATAGTCCGAGACACCCCCTTCATTCTTGCCATAATGGAACAGTCCCTAAGCCACACACGGGTGCAGTCATTTTACAGTTTAAACTGCACGTGGTTGAAGGAGGCAGAAGTTGTGAGGTTTGGAGCAGTACAGTTTTTGACCGTGTTCGTTTATACGTGTTTGCTTTGTAATTCCATTTGTTAAGTGTTATAGTAAACAGTTTAAAAGACAAAGCTACGTTTGGGAATGTTTTATTTCGACACGCGTCTACTCGTTGTTAAAAACCCCACAGCTCAGTGGCTGCCTGTTTGGAAACTAAGAAGCGCCACTACAACCTGGATCCCATGGGCTTATAACTTCGTGACCAGTCTGCCATGTGGAACCTTATCAAAAGCCTTGCTAAAGTCCATATACACTACATCAAACGCACCACCCTCATCTACCCTCCTAATTACCTCCTCAAAAAATTCAATCAAGTTTGTCAGACACGACCTTCCCTTAACAAATCTGTGCTGACTATCCTTGATGAATCCATGTCTTTCTAAATGAAGATTTATCCTGTCCTTCAGAATTCTTTCCAATAATTTTCCCACCACCGAGGTTAGGCTGACTGGCCTGTAATTACTTGGTCTATCCTTTTCTCCCTTTTTAAACAAGGGTACCACATTAGCAGTCCTCCAGCACCACACCTGAAGCCAGAGAGGATTGAAAAATGATGGTCAGGGCCTCTGCTATTTCCTCTTTTGCTTCGCTTAGCAGCTTGGGATACATTTTATCTGGGCCTGGGGATTTATCCACTTCTAAAGCTGCTAAACCCCTTAATACTTCCTCGCTCACTATGTATATTTCATCTAATATTTCGCACTCCTCCCCTCCGATAGCAATGTCTGCTTCACCCCTCTTCTTTGTGTAAACAGGCGCAAAGTATTCATTAAGAACCCTACCGATGTCTCCCGCCTCCACACACAGATTACCCCTCATGATCTCTAATAGGCCCTACCCTTTCTTTAGTTATCCTCTTACTCTTAATATATTTATAAAACATCTTTGGGTTTTCCTTGATTTTACTTGCCAAGAATTTTTCATGCTCTCTTTGTTTTCCTAATATCATTTTTAATTGCACCCCTGCACTTTCTGTACTCCTCTAAAGATTCTGGATTATTTAGCCCTCGGTATCTGTCATACACCTTTTTTTTTTCTTTATCCTACCCTGCATGTCTCTCGACATCCAGGGGGCACTTAAAGGAAGAGAGAGAGGCCTAGGGAGGGAATTATAGCGCTTAAGGCCGAGGTAGCTGAAGGCCACCAATGGAGGAGTGAATGAAATCAGGGATGTGCAAGATGCCAGAATTAGAGGAGCGCAGAGATCTTGGTCAGGGTTCAGCTTGTGGCGCTTTCTCTGATGGTGCGTTGTAACTGTGAGTAGGGGACTACCCACTATGGAGAGTTCGTTTCATTGTTGGTGAAGTCTCAGAAAGGTATTGCTAGAATTGATGGATTAATGTAACATGGTAACAGAACGAATGTCCTTGATTTATAAAACGGCTGTTTGCAGTCTGTACAGCGGGAATCTATTGCTTCTGTAAAGAATGTATGTAATGTAACATTGAGTAAATTGAAACCGTGGCTTCAAATAAACTTACAGGTTACTGTTAGAAGTCGGCTGAACATGATTGATTGCACAGCTGATAGGCACAAACTTTCTGTCGAGAATTTCATCAGATATTAAACTAAAGACTTGAGCCCTTAGGATGGTTTGTGTTTCAGGTTCTGACGAGCATGGATTTGGCCTCAGTTTGTTGAGATGGGTTGGCGCTCTCTGGATAGATTCAGACATTGGTTAGTTCTTTGGGAGGGGGCAGGTCCTCTGTTCTCTCCTCTCGTGGTTTCATTTCACCCGGCAATGTCCCAGGAGATGGTCCATGAAAAATCTCCTCAAGCCTTCCTTCTTCACTGACTGTAGCCAGCTCCCCTAAATCCTCTCCCTCTCCTCCGTAAAGTGCCTTACCTGGGACATTTTGTTACTCTAAAGGTGTGATACAAATGCATGTTGCTGTTGCAATACACAACAAGCTCATCAGCATCCAAAAGAGTGCAGGCAGCTTAACATTGTGGGTGTTTGATGAAGGGTCTCGGTCTTTAGCCTTTTCAGTACTGCCAGTCCTTCTGTGTTTCCAGCATCCTCTGCTTTTATCAAACTGTTCAGCATTTGTAACACATCCCACAATACAAACAATAACTCCAGGACAGTCGTGTGGGAAATAGGATGCAATTCTCAGGAAATAAAAATACTGCAAAAATGTGGAATCAGTTAGCAGGGAAGGCTGCTGAATCACATAGTCAGGCGGGCCAATTGAGTGCACTTCTGGAGAGTGAAGGGTTGAGGGTTATGGTGAGAAGGTGGGTAGGTGGAGTTGATTTATAAAAAGGCAGTGGGAACCAGATCCTCTCCTTTGCAAAGACTGTCTACTTCCACCTCTAACAATACTGGCCCCAGCCCCTACCTCCACCCATCGCAACTCAATCTTCATCCATTCCTTTGTCACCTCCAAACTCCACTATCTGTTCTCCTGGTAGGCCATCTATTCTCCACCTTCGTAAACTTCAGCTCAACCAATACTCTGCTGCCCGTATCCTATCCTGCGCCGTCCCACTCACCCATTACCCCTGTCCTCACTGACCTGTATTGGCTCCCAGTCCCCCAACTCCTCGATTTTAACTTTCTTATCTTTCTGTTTAAATCCCTTCATGACCTCACCTCCTAGTCCTCCATCCCCTTCCCGAGCTCTCCATTCCTCCAGCCTATTACGCAACCCCCTTTCTACCCAATTCCTCCCCGTACCAATAATGTCCCCCCTCCCCAAATACTGTTCCACTCCCCCAGGACTGTACCTCCTCCCCCTAATACTGTTCCCCCCTCCCCCTAACACCATTCATTGCTGGTGAAGGATTAATGTTCAGGACTGGTGAAGGGTTAATGTTCGGGGCTGGTGAAGAGTTAAGGGTTGGGGAAGGGTTAATGTTCGGGGTCAGTGAAGAGTTAATGTTCGGGGTCGGTGAAGGATTAATGTTCGGGGTCGGTGAAGGGTTAATGTTTGGGGTCGGTGAAGGGTTAATATTCGGGGTCGGTGAAGGGTTAATGTTTGGGGCCGGTGAAGGGTTAATGTTCGGGGTCGGTGAAGGGTTAATGTTCAGGGTCGGTGAAGGGTTAATGTTCAGGGTCAGTGAAGGGTTAATGTTCGGGGTCAGTGAAGGGTTAATGTTCGGGGCTGGTGAAGGGTTAATGTTTGGGGTCAGTGAAGGGTTAATGTTTGGAGTTGGTGAAGGGTTAATGTTCTGGGTCAGTGAAGGGTTAATGTTCGGGTCAGTGAAGGGTTAATGTTCGGGGCTGGTGAAGGGTTAATATTCGGGTCAGTGAAGGCTTAATGTTCGGGTCAGTGAAGGCTTAATGTTCGGGGCTGGTGAAGGGTTAATGTTCGGGTCAGTGAAGGCTTAATGTTCGGGGCTGGTGAAGGGTTAATGTTCGGGGCTGGTGAAGGGTTAATGTTCGGGGCTGGTGAAGGGTTAATGTTCTGGGTCAGTGAAGGGTTAATGTTCGGGTCAGTGAAGGGTTAATGTTCGGGGCTGGTGAAGGGTTAATGTTCGGGGCTGGTGAAGGGTTAATGTTCGGGGCTGGTGAAGGGTTAATGTTCGGGGTCAGTGACGGGTTAATGGCCGGGGCCACGTCCCATTGTATTTTGTCTACACAGACCAGCAATGAGGGATTCACATCACGGGGCTCTATATTACGATCAGCGCACTTCAACAACAATTCATTGTGTTAAGTAATTGGAGACATTACGAGCACAACAGGGTAGTAAGAGAAGGGCTGATTAGGGACCAAACAGGGAGACCTGTGCATGGAGGCAGAGGCTATGGCTGAGGTACTAAACGAGTACTTTGTATCTGTCTTCACCAAGGAAGAGAATGCTGCCATAGACATAGTGAAGGAGGAGGTAGTGGAGATATTTCATAGGATAAAAATTGATAAAGAGGAGGTATTAAAAAGGCTGGCTGTACTTAAAGTAGATAAGTCACCAGGAGCGGATGGGATGCATCCTCGGATACTGATGGAATTGAGGGAGGAAATCATTCAGGTACTGGCCATAATATTCCAATCCTCCTTAGATACGGGGGTGGTGCCAGAGCACTGGAGAATTGCAAATGTTACACCCTTGTTCAAAAAAGGGTGTAAAGATAAACCCAGCAACTACAAGCAAGTGGGAAAGCTTTTAGAAACAGTAATCAGGAACAAAATTAACAGTCACTTGGACAAGTGTAAATTAATTAAGGAAAGCCAGCACGGATTTGTTAAAGGCAAATCGCGTTTAACCAACTTGATCGAGTTCTTTGATGAGGTAACAGAGAGGGTTGATGAGGGCAATGCGGTTGACGTAGTGTACATGGATTCCAAAAGGCGTTCGACAAAGTGCCACATAATAGGCTTGCCAGCAAAGTTGAAGCCCATGGAATAAAATGGACAGTGGCAGCATGGATAAGGAATTGGCTAAGTGACAGGAAACAGAGAGTAATGGTGAACAGTTGTATTTCGGACTGGAGGAAGGTATACAGTGGTGTTCCCCAGGGGTCGGTTCTAGGACCACTGCTTTTCTTGATATATATTAAAGTCTTGGATGTGGGTGTACAGGGCACAATTTCAAAATGTGCAGATGACACAAAACTTGGAAGTATAGTGAACAGTGAGGAGGATAGTGATAGACTTCAGGAAGGCAGGCTGGTGAAATGGGCGGACACGTGGCTGATGAAATTTAACGCAGAAAAGTGTGAAGTGATACATTTTGGTAGAAAGAATGAGGAGAGGACATATAAACTAAATGGTACAATCCTGAATAGGGTGCACGAACAGAGAGCCCTGGGGGTATGTGTGCACAAATCGTTGAAGGTGGCAGGGCAGGTTGAGAAAGCAGTTAAAAAGGCTAATGGGATCCTGGGCTTCATGAATAGAGGTATGGGGGAAAAATTTGGTTGATTCTTGCCCCACATTTAACGGGGCGCAAAGCCTGCCAGCACCTTCCCGCTTTGCCATCCCCAGCCTTCTGAGCAGCACCCCCCTACCACCGCGGAGTGCCGGCTGCGCTCCGTGAGCACGGCACTTCTCTTGAGTGCTGGGCTCTTTTGCCGGCACTCCGATCCCTGGTGGCCCAGCTGGGCCCCGGGTCACGCTGCGCTAGGCCCCGCCCCTTTAAGAAGAGGAGGAAGGCCCGCAGTACCGCGGCACATAGCGCCGTGATATTCACTCGCAGCGCCCCAAGAGGGAGGTGGAGCGCTACCGGTGAATTTCGGGCGTGGGGGCGCTAACTTTTAAAAGTAGCGCCCCGGCGAAGTTAGCGCCTCAAAGGGGGCGCAACCCAATTTTTCTCCCATAGAGCACAAAAGTGTGGAAGTTATGATGAACCTTTATAAAACACTGGTTCGGCCCCAACTAGAGCACTGTGTCCAATTCTGGGCACTGCACTTTAGGATGGATGTGGAGCACTTAGAAAGGGTGCAGAAAAGATTTCCGAGAATGATTCCAGGAATGAGGGACTTCAGTTACGTGGATAGACTGGAGAAACTGGGGTTGTTCTCCTTGGAGCAGAGAATGTTGAGAGGAGATTTGATAGAGGAGTTCAAAATCATGAGGGGTCGGGACAGAGTAGATAGAGAGAAACTGTTCCCATTGGCAGAAGGGTCGAGAACCAGAGGACACAGATTCAAGGTGATTGGCAAAAGAACCAAAGGCGACATAAGAAAACACAACAGTGGTTAAGATCTGGATTGCACTGCCTGAAAGGGTGGTGGAGGCAGATTCAATCACGGCTTTCAAAAGGGAGTTGGATAAGTACCTGAAGGAAAGAAATTTGCAGGGCTCCGGGGAAAGGGCGGGGAGTGGGACTATCTGAAGTGCTCTAGCAGAGAGCCGACACAGGCTGAATGGCCTTCTTCTGTGCTGTAACCATTCTAGGATTCTAACACAAATGAAGCATTATAATTATTACAGCCAAATGTTCAGATTACGACTAACTTAATTGCAGCTGTGTTTGTGAGACCCAGGAAACCAGATTGTATGGCGGACTTGAAGCAGTGTAAACAGGGTATCAGCCACACAAATAGAGCAAAAGAAACAGCTGTGAACACAGATCAGGGAAATGTGCGGACTCTTTCTAGTGACAGTAGATGAAGATGTACTACACGTTGGCAGACTGCACAGAGGTCGAACTGTAATTTAACTGACTACTGAACAAGGAAGGTAGTGGTTATTATCAGTATAAAAACTAATGAGGTGTACAGATCAGGATGGATGTATTTCAGTGCCAGGTGGCAGTGTGCAATACTCCATTATCTCACTGTTTATTCTCGCATCACATGAGAGAAGAGGAAAATAAAGGTGTATTAAAGAACTGGAAGCGACAATGGCTGTGTCTAAATGAGCGTCTCTCTGTAGAGTGCGAGTTCCACACAGTGTGATGTACCTCACATCCTATAAAGTACAGCAGTAACACCACGCTGAGTCTCTGAGCAGCTCAACTCTCAGTATTTCTTTCTGTCACTCATTAAAACAAGATTTAACAGAAGTGCTACAGAGTGGGACAATTGAGGACTGACATGCCCAGCTCTATAGAGTGGAGATGCCGGAGTTGGACTGGGGTGGACAAATGTAAGAAATCACACAACACCAGGTTATAGTCCAACAGCTTTATTTGAAATCACAAGCTTTCGGAGCGCTGCTCCTTCTTCAGGTGAAGTGGAGAAATGCATAAAGACACAGCTTATATAGTCAGAGAATCATGTCAGATGTTTACAGGTAACCTTTCCAACTGCCATTTATCACACCTCGGCAGAGAGATAATCACAGCAGTCAAAGGTGTGAATGGTGTCCAAACAGGTCAGTCAGGGAAACATTACATCAAAGAACAATGAGGTGGGGTCACAAGGGGTCAAATATTGCAGATGCTGGGGTCTGTATGAAAAACAAAAAATCAGACAAAAAACATTTTTTTTGGCTGGAAATCACAGCAGGTCCAGCCGCATCTGTGTAGAGAGAACAAGCCAATGTCGACTCGAGTCTGGATGACCCTGCATCAGGTGGGGTTACATGTAGCGTGACATGAACCCAAGATCTCGGTTAAGGCCGTCCTCATGGGTGCGGAACTTGGCTATCAGTTTCTGCTCGACGATTTTGCGTTGTCGTGTGTCTCGAAGGCCACCTTGGAGAATGCTTACCCGAAGATCGGAGGCTGAATGTCCTTGACTGCTGAAGTGTTCCCCGACTGGGAGGGAACACTCCTGCCTGGTGATTGTTGCGCGGTGTCCGTTCATCCGTTGTCGCAGTGTCTGCATGGTCTCGCCGATGTACCATGCTCCGGGGCATCCTTTCCTGCAACGTATGAGGTAGACAACGTTGGCCGAGTCACATGAGTATGTACCATGTACCTGGTGGGTGGTGTCCACAGCAACCTCTGCAAGACATGCCAGATCATCAACACAGATACCATCATCACACGTGAGGACACCACCCACCAGGTACATGGTACATACTCATGTGATGTCAGTCAGCAATGGAACACAGACACAATGGTGCCGGCCAGTTCTTAAAGGGGAGGGTTGATCTTGCTCTCCATCCACATCCAGGTCATTGCAGCCTTGAATCTCGGCCTGGAGAGACCTGTACATCAAATCTGTTGGAAAGAACAATGGAGAGACCCAAGGAAAGAGCTCAGAGTGCAGCCCCATAGTCTCTTCTAAATCGATACAAGGAAGGGCAAATTAAAATGAACCTGCAAAGTGCTGCTCAGTACCCAAAACTCCTTCACACCGCGTTGAATCTCTCCAGAAGTTTCTCTCTCAGAATGCATGGTGCAAAAATGTCACTAACAAAAAAAGGCAGGAAGCGGTCGCCTTTAAATAGCGCTCCCCCAGTCCCTTCCTGACTACAAAACGCTCCCCTCAACCTGTCGTTGCTAGCGGCAGGCGGTAAGACAGGGGGCGCCACTCAATGTCCGGTCCGGGGTGCTACGGGGGCGTTGCACGCTCGACTGACGTCACGATCTGCCGGCGCAGGAGATTGTGGCGGCAGTATTTAGCACCGCCACAAAATGTCTAGTTAATTTCGTGAGGGGCGCAAACATCGCCACGCCCGGGCGCTAGTTGCTTTGCGCCCCATTTGAGCCACAAACCAACTGAATTTTCACCTAGAGTCTCCACACAGGGACAGACCCGGAGACAGAGGGTTTGATTTTAATAGCCCTGAGGAGGCAGGTTTGGAGGTGGGTCTGTTGGGAAAAATGGCTTCAGACACCCAACCCGCCCCCACCCGACTTTCCTGAGTGCCTGTTTAGCTGTTCCCAAACTGATCCGTCTCCAACCTTGACTAGGTGTGTGGATGAGGGTAGTGCAGTTGATGTAGTCTACATGGACTTCAGTAAGGCTTTTGACAAAGTCCTGCATGGGAGACTGGTCAAGAATGTAAGAGCCCATGGGATCCATGGCAATTTGGCACATTGGATCCAAAATTGGCTTAGTGGTAGGAGGCAGAAGGTGCTGGTCGAAGGTTGTTTTTGTGACTGGAAGCCTGTGTCCAGTGGTGTACCACAGGGATCGGTGCTGGGTCCTTTGCTGTTTGTAGTGTACATTAATTATTTAGATATGAATGTAGGAGGTATGATCAGTAAGTTCGCAGATGACACGAAAATTGGTGGTGTGGTAAATAGCGAGGAGGGAAGCCTCAGGCTACAGGACGATATAGATGGGTTGGTCAGATGGGCAGAACAGTGGCAAATGGAATTTAACCCTGAAAATTGTGAGGTGATGCATTTTGGGAGGACTAACAAGGCAAGGGAATACACAATGAATGGTAGGACCCTAGGAAGGACAGAGGATCAGAAGGACCTTGGTGTGCATGCACATAGATCCCTGAAGGCAGCAAGACAGATAGATAAGGTGGTTAAGAAGGCATATGGGATACTTGCCTTCATTATCCGAGGCATAGAATATAAGAGCAGGGAGGTTATGATGGATCTGTACAAAACGCGAGTTAGGCCACAGCTGGAATACTGTGTGCAGTTCTGGTCGCCACACTATAGGAAGGATGTGATTGCTTTGGAGAGGGTGCAGAGGAGATTCACCAGGATGTTACCTGGGCTGGAGCGTTTCAGCTATGAAGAGAGACTGGACAGGTTGGGGTTGTTTTCCTTAGAGCAGAGAAGGCTGAGGGGGGACCTGATTGAGGTGTACAAAATTATGTGGGGCATAGATAGGGTAGATAGAAAGGAACTTTTCCCCTTAGTAGAGGGGTTAATATCCAGGGGGCATAGCTTCAAGGTAAGGGGCAGGAGGTTTAGAGGGGATCTGAGGAAAAACTTTTTCACCCAGAGGGTGGTTGGAATCTGGAACTCACTGCCTGAAAGGGTGGTAGAGGCAGGAACCCTCACAACATTCAAGAAGCATTTAGATGAGCACTTGAAACGCCATAGCATACAAGGTTACGGACCAAGTGCTGGAAAATGGGATTAGATTAGATAGGGCTTGATGGCTCGAGCACCAGCCGCGGCACCAGCAGAACCAGGAACAATAACAGCGGCAGCAGCAACAGGAGCGTCAGGCTCCTGCTTACCCACCTGAAGCTGCACAGGCCAAAAGGGGCCAGCGCTTGGAAGCCTGTCGGCGCAGGAGATACCCCCCAAACAGGGTCTACAGACACAGGGTCAGCTACCTCAACATGTCTGAGCAGCAGTGCCAAAGGCAGCTCCGACTTTCGCGAGAGGTAGTGAGTGACATCTGCGCAATGCTGCAACAAAGTGAGAATGAAGGAGTGAGTGGCAAGACCAAGGGCCCTCCCTGTGTGTTGTCAGTTGTTTGCATAGCATCAGAGTGATAGGGAGTGTGAGGGCTGCATAGTCGAATAGTTATGTGAATGTGACCATAGAGAGAAAGGGAATGGGTAAGGGTGCATGGATGTCAGTGTCAAGTGGAGGAAGAGATTGCTGAAGCTGAGTGCTGCTGAGGAAAGGCAATGGTGATCAGGTTGAGGGTGATGGGAAAATCATACTCACTTTTCCAGTGCGGAGAAGGTCATGAAATCTCTTGCGGCACTGAATCCAAGTTCTGCGGGTGACTCCCAAGGAGTTGACCTCCTCAGCCACCTGCATCCACACTGCCTTGGTCTGCTTGGGAGGCCTCTTCCTCTCTGTGGAAGGGAAGAGCACCTCCCTGTTGGCTGCAGCCCCATCTACTAAAGCCTGCAAGGCCACCTCGTCAAAATGAGGAGCTGATCTGGGTCTCCCGCTGCTCATGGTGTCTCCAGGTCCCTCTCACTCCACAGTCAAAAAGCTTGGCAGTCTGCAGAAGAAGCAAGGCTTGCTGTAGACCTTAAATGCAGCAGCAATGATGACGTCATCGGAGGCAACTTTCAGTCAGAAGAAACTCATTTGCCAAGGGTTCCCACACGTTGGAAATCAATTGGACACTTAAGTTAAAATTGCATCAATCTCCCACATCCATTTAGATTCATGTGGATAACACGAAATGTGGATTACACGACAGCAACCCGCACCTGAATGAAAATCCAGCCCAATGACTCTATGACAACCGGTGGGACAGGTAGTTAAGGCTGTTAACTGCCTTGCTAGTCCTATTTTCATCGTGGTTTCCCATTTTCCTGCTTCTGGCTGCTGTTTCCCAACTAGTCAGAAACAGGCCAGGTTCAAGGACACAAGTTGCTGGAGGACATGATTTGTATGCATTAGTGGAGAACTTTAAAAGCGCTCTAAAACATGGCTGACATTCAAATACAACAACTTTACTGTTGTAGGTATGGGATAACATTTTGCACATCTGCTGACCTTCTGACTGTCATGAATGGAATAATTTCAGGCCACTTCGACTCTGCGCTTGCCTCAAATTAAATCTAAAGCAAGGGGATGGGAAACATTTATGCCCACCCAGCTTTGTGTTGTCTGCAAACTTGGAGATATTACATCTAATTCCCTCGTCTAGATCATTAATATATATTGTGAATAGCTGGGGTCCCAGCACTGATCCCTGCGGTACCCCACTAGTCACTGCCTCCCACTCGGAAAAAGACCCGTTTATTCCAACTGTCTGCCAACCAGTTCTCTATCCAAGTCAGTACCTTGTCCCCAATCCCATGTGCTTTAACTTTGCACGCTAATCTCTTATGCGGGACCTTATCGAGAGCCTTCTGAAAGTCCAAATACACCACATCCACCGGTTCTTCCTTATCTATTCTACCAGTTACATC